>NC_061100.1:17931014-17941014 GCF_015104395.2 Macrobrachium nipponense | reverse complement strand
TTATTTAAAAAAAATTATCATTGTAGTAAATAAACCATAAATATCCTATCCTAAAATTCCTGTACCTTTAAATCAAGGCGAAACGCCTTTTTCAGACTTCTTTTATGCTTTTCCATAACGCTTTTGCCTTTTCCATAAAACCATCTCCCCCCCCCCCCCCCCAACAAGAACAACAACGGCAAGAAGAAGAAGTAAAACAACAAGAACAACAAAGTAGTTTATAGGCTTACTCCCCGAGTAAGCGAAAATATTAGAACCATGAAACACAAAAGAGAAAAATCTCTTTGATTTATCCAAAGCGAAATGAATAAGGATTACGTCAATGGATTCCATTCAAACGAGAGAAAGAGAGAGAGAGAGTGAAAATTTATTAAGCAATTTGTTCAGAGAGAAAGGCGAGAAATTTCAATCGAAGATTTACGGGACCATAAATACGTTAGGGGAGCTCTCTCTCTCTCTCTCTCTCTCTCTCTCTCTCTCTCTCTCTCCACTTTCGGATTTTCTCTATCTTTTTTCATCTTCACTGAAGAGCATTGATTGCTAGAAAGAATAAAGCAGCAATTCGATAAACGGAATAAAATATCAACTCTTAGTTAGAATTGTCTGCGTGTTACACAAATACAAGTGTTCGCTACATGTACCAGCAAAACAACTGAAATGAATAAAAGTTTCCATATGGGTCGAAGAAAAAAATTGCTGATGTTACAAAAATACATCGGGCCGATGCTTGTAACATAGAAAAAAATACTGTATAGAAGTAAGATTGAAAAATTGGCAGTCCACTGTACAGAAAAAGAGACTTTATTCAATTTACAAAAGTGAAACAGTCCACTATACAGAAAAGAGATCTTATTCAATTTAAAAAAGTGAATGTGACAATTGTGTGTAAACAGCAATGGATAGAAAATATATATTGTTCAAAAATAATAAAAAAAGGCAACGTATGAATAAAGATGCAATATAAAACGTACTTTTTATCATTTATAATCAGGAAATTATAAATATTAACATGTACTATTTACACTTTAGGGTAAATCAACTTTCACAAAAGGCTATCGATATTCTTAGGAATGAGGCGCAACATCCCCGTGTTTTCTTCTTTACCCTCACAGATGTTGGGCTTTATTCAGGGTACGATCCACGGACCTAGAAAACGTGGTGCAAATCCCCACTTTGGCTGATAGAAACTTACAAAGGCAGGCTATACGTTCGCCGCATCCTTACAAAATTGTTGATTACCTTATGTAAGTCGATGAACACAGAGTAAAATAAAATAACTTAATTAATCATTCTTTGCTCAATAATATCATATCAGATATTCACATAAAAGCGCCTTTTTTTACTGCAACAGCTCTGATTATTATTATTATTATTATTATTATTATTATTATTATTATTATTAATTTATTGTTATTATTATTATTATTATTATTATTATTATTATTAATTATTATTATTATTTTTGTTTTTTCGTTTTTTTCCGGTTTTTCTTCTTGGTTTGGTTTTCTTTTTCATTATTATTTATTATTATTTATTATTATTATTATTATTATTATTATTATTATTATTATCTATTTTTTGTGTCTGTCAGTCATCCTATTCGACTGGGTGGTTTTTATTGTGTGGGGTTCCGGGTTGCATCCTGCCTCTTTAGGAGTCCATCACTTTCCTCACCATGTATGCCGTTCTACGTTGGACGAGTGGTTTTCGCGCTCGGCTGCCAATCCGGTGGTCCGAAGTTTATATCCCGGCTCGGCCAACGCCGAATCAGAGGAATTTATTTATGGTGATAGAAATTCATTTCTCGATAAAGTGTGGTTCGAATCCCACAATAAGCTGTAGGTCTCGTTGCTAGGTGACCAATTGGTTCCTAGCCACGTAAAAATATCTAATCCTTCGGGCCAGCCCTAGGAGAGCTGTTAACCAGCTCAGTGGTCTGGTAAAACTAAGATATACTTAACTTTTATCAACATGTATGCTGTTTCTATGAGCACACTCTTCTGCATGAGTCCTGGAGCTACTTCGGCATCTAGTCTTTCCAGGGTCCTTTTTAGGGATCTTGGGATCGTACCTAGTGATCCTATGATTATGGGTACGATTTTCACTGGCCCTTCCACTTGAGCCTGTGCAAGCAACACCTGCTACCTTGCAGTAATAAGTGGTACGAGCACCAACCTGAAGGAGTGATAGAAAACGATCAGGACAAGATCCTCTGGGACTATGGTATCAGAACAGATAGGGTGATACGTGCCAATAGACCAGACGTGACATTGACTGACAAAATCAAGAAGAAAGTATCGCTCATTGATGTCAAATTACCAGGGGACACCAGAGTAGAAGAGAAAGAGAGAGAAAGAGAAAAGATTGATAAGTATCAAGACCTGAAAATTATTATTATTATTATTATTATTATTATTATTATTATTATTATTATTATTATTATTATTATTATTATTATTATTATTATTATTATTATGGGTGTCGTTGTTGTTGTCAAGATCCACCCTATTCATATGGAACAATAACCCACAGGGGCTACTGACAACATTTAAGCATCCAGAGAATATGGTGTTCATCTGAAAGAAGTGAAAGAAGGTAATAGGGAAATACAGACAGACGAGATTAGTTAATGGAAAATTAAAGCTAAATTAACAAAGTGATATATAAGTAAAATAGTTAAAAATACAAGAAAATTATCACATACAAGGAGAACTGCTTAAGGGTAGTTACGCGTTGCAACTTTGTTTGAACCTTTCACGTTCCAATTGCAATTACACAGGGAGGACAGTTCCACAGTCCAACGGTGTGAGGAATAAAGGACCTCTAGAGCTGGGAAAATGCTCTGTCCTGGTCATCTGCCAAGTACGCTGATACCGAAGTTCTGGGTTACTAATCAGACGACTATGCAGTAAGAAAGACAAGGTCAATAAAGGCTCCCTAACTACCAAATGAAGCAAATAGCCTCGTTGCCTTTAGTATATACTCCTTGGGAGTTTCTGATTTTTCCAATTTCCCGTAACAGGAAGAACTTACCGTTTTTACATAGAAAAGGAAAGAGGTTTATACAACAGAGTAATCGCATGAACAGTATACATTTTGTGATTAAAAAGAGCTCATTAAGAAAATTAGAAAAAAAGATAAGGGATGGAACTTACGTAAAAATATTGAATTTTGAATTGAAAAATCTGATTAATAGCCAATGATATTAATGTTCACGTGTATATTCATTTTATGGTTATAGATATATTATCAAGAACATTTTAAAAAGATACATGGCAGCACCAACGCAGAAATATTTAATTTTAGACTGAAAAATGTAATTAGAATTTATAAACAACAATAATAATAATGTTCATGTGTGATTAAGTTAGAAATTGTCCTCAACGTATTTACACCTCATTTTCATATTCCATAAACTACCTACTACAACTGATGCTGTGTGAAAAAAAAAATCCATACGATTGGATCCATTTAAGTATTTGCTGAAGATAATTTTCCTTGTTTGTGTGTGAATGTGAAAGACCTCATATACACAGCTTCATTAAAGTTGCTTAATTGCGTTCATATTGGCCATTAGGGAAGAAAATCTCTATGATAATGGAGTCATTAAACAAAGTTAAAGCTTGACAAGTTTCCTTCTTCACTTTTGGTTACTCTCATTCTGTGATGTTCCTTTTATGGAATTCTTTCCTGACTGGAACACATTGTTAAGAAAAAAAATTGTCAATAAACCCGATTTTATCACAAAAGCAAAGTTTTATCGCAAAACGCACTTACATAAAAAAGTATCACAAGTGCACAATATTATCCACGTAAAAATCAATCTTAGCATGCAGTAAAATTAATGCTTTCAATGACAAAGTAAAATAAATAAGTATTTTACAAATTAAATAAAGTTTGAGTGCATTGTAATTGAACAACCAAAATGATATTGTTCACGAGTTTCAGTGCATGGAATAGTAACTGGAACATAAAATCAAACCAAAAGCCAAGCGCTGGGACCTATGAGATCATTTAGCACCGAAGATAATGTTTAAACAATTGCTGGGAAGGGTGGGAAGTAAGATGGAGGAATGAGCATATGAACGGAGGTAAAGTAAAAGGAATGAAAGATGTTGGATCTAGAGTCCGAAGGGGAGTTACAAAGAACCTTCAGTAACGCCAACAGTTCACCACATGAGGGGCACTGATGGCATTACCCAATTACGAAGGTTGCGCAGAGAGAACCAAAAACGATTCTGCTTTTATGATACATTTTGATGAACCTATCTCTTATCAGTTATATTGATTCTTTAATTCAACTTAATTCTTTAAACATTGCTGGCTCATATGTAGTACAGTTTATTGAAATGTTTCGTCACACAGCCGACGGATAAAGCTTATCCATCCACACATTTAATTAACTTCCAATCCTGGGAATGTTTATGGCTCTTATCACATCGAGCAACACACCGGATAAACAAGCTTTGTAATCTGTTCAGACTGAAAGAACATAAGTCAGCCGGAACATCAGCGTTGGAGGTGAATTGCGCTGGCCTTTCGTGATGAGATTTTGTGAGTGGAAAATCGTTGCTGCCAGTGACAATCAGCGTCATCAGAGGCGGTTTTTTTTTTTATATAAGTTTGAAAAGGACAATTAACCTTCTTATGACATTGCAGTATCTCTGTTAAGAGTGACAGAGGATTAAAACGTAACCAGAGAGACATTCTTACTGTTAACCTCGCGTCTTTGTTTTAAGCAAACTACATATCCCTTCAATAGAATAATAGACCAATAATGATAACAATAATAATAACAAAATATGTATCCATTCATACTTAATAACAACCAATAGCTTTCATAATAATAATAATAATAATAATAATAATAATAATAATAATAATAATAATAATAATAATAATAATAATAATAATAATAATTTCCTCAGTCTATTCAGCTGTAAATGAGTACCTATCCCTGATAGGGTAGGGTCCAGCTATGGGTTAAATAGCAAAACTCAGCAATGATGTTAAGAAATGAAGGAATAAACGACAACGACGTAAATGGAACCTCTGTCAACAGAGGAGCTTCGTCCGGCAGCCAGGTATTCAACCCAATTAAAGGGGAAGACGGTCAGATACTTGGAGGTCGTCATCCAGCAACTGACCATCACAACGACAGTAACCAACAGCTTGAGATTGGAGCTACAGAAGCAAACCAAAGGAAGAAATGGACAAGAGAAGGAAATAAGGAAATATGGAGATGCTACATCAGAAGCAACCCGACGGAATAAACGACAACGACGTAAATGGAACCTCTGGCAACAGAGGAGCTTCGTCCGGCAGCCAGGTATTCAACCCAATTGAAGGGGAAGACGGTCAGGTACTTGGAGGCCGTCATCTAGCAACTGACCACCACAACGACAGTAACCAACAGCCTGAGATTGGAGCTACAGAAGCAAACCAAAGGAAGAAATGGACAAGAGAAGGAAATAAGGAAATATGGAGATGCTACATCAGAAGCAACCCGACGGAGAGAGGATATAGATAAAGGTTGGTCAACATCTGGAATGAGAGGAATAACACCCCCCAAACAGAGCAGAGGCTCGCAGACCAAGTAAGGAACATAAAGAAAAAGAACTGGCTCTCCCCAACAGAAGAGAAGAAATGGAAAGGGAAATGTCACACGACAACGAATTTCACGAAGACGAAGTGAGAGACGATGCCACAGAAGACGACAGGGATGATGAGGTATCAAACAACGACACACGAAGAAACACCGACGAAGTAACAGAGAGGATGGAATCGGTAGAAAAGATTAGACAATGGATGGAGTCAGATACAGAGAGAACAAAGATCCCCTCCATGAAAGCCTACAACACCAAGAAATTAAGGGAGAAAACAAGTGAGGTCAGTGAAATAATGGGCATAATACACACCTCCAGTATCACAGAAACAAATAACTTGGCATATGCAGGAGAAAGATTGGTAGCAGAACTGATGGGGATTCGAACACCAACACCACCACAGCACAACAACCCACAGAAACAAATCAGCAACCTCCTTGGGAAAAGGCGCCTTGAAAAGCAAATCATGGTGATGAGATGTTGACTTGAGTAAACTGAAAGAGATGGCAGAAAAAGGCTAAGAAGCAAGAAAACAAGGGAGGAACTCAACGAGAAAATACAAAGTACAAGAGAGTGACAAACAACACAATAGAATATGTAAAAACAGAGCCATTTAAGGGCCCAAAGCACACAAGATCCAACGGTACATGAACAGGAATAAGGAATACCAACAGAACAAACTATTCGGAACCAACCAGAAAAGACTATACAGCCAACTAAGAGGGGAAGACAACCACCAAAAAATTCTTGAAGCCGAACCAAGTAAGAGACTATGGGAAAACATATGGAGCAATCCGGTATCACACAACAAACATGCAACATGGCTCCAGGAAGTCAAGGGAAGAAGAAACAGGGAGAATAAAAAACAAAGATTCACAGAGATCAGACAGACACAGTCAGACACCAACTAAAGAAAATGCCAAACTGGAAAGCCCCAGGTCCCGATGAAGTCCATGGATACTGGCTCAAGAACTTCAAGGCCCTACACCCACGAATAGCAGAACAACTCCAGCATTGTATCTCAAATCAGCATGCAACCCAAATGGATGACCACAGGAAGAAACATCCTTAGTAACAAAAAGACAAGAGTAAGGGGAAGTATTAGCCAGTAACTACAGGCCTATCACCTGCCTACCAATAATGTGGAAGTTACTAAACCAGGTTATCATCAGTGAAAAGCTATAACAATTACCTAGAGGAGACAAACACCATCCCCCACCCCAACGAAAAGGCTGCAAAATAAAGGAAGTGTAGGGGAACACAAAGACCAGCTCCTGACAGACAAAATGTTAATGAAGAACAGTAGGAGAAGGAAAACCAACCTAAGCATGGCATGGATAGACTATAAGAAAGCTTTCGACATGATACCACACACATGGCTAATAGAATGCCTGAAAATATATGGGGCAGAGGAAAACACCATCAACTTCCTCAAAAATACAATGCGCAACTAGAATACAATACTTACAAGCTCTGGAATAAGACTAGCAGAGGTAATTGTCATGGAGAGGGATTCTTCCAGGGGCGAACCTCACTGTCCCCACTACTCTTCGTAGTAGCCATGATTGCCTTGACAAAAGTACTACAGAAGATGAATGCCGGGTACCAACTCAAGAAAAGAGGCAACAGAATCAACCATCTCATGTTCATGGACGACATCAAGCTGTATGAAGAGCATCAAGGATATAGATACCCTAATCCAGACTGTAAGGATTGTATCTGGGGACATCAGGATGGAGTTTGGAATAGAAAAATGCACCTTAGTCAACATACAAAAAGGCCAAGTAACGAGAACTGAAGGGATAAAGCTACCAGATGGGAGCAACATCAAACACATAGATGAGACAGGATACAAATATCTGGGAATAATGGAAGGAGGGGATATAAAACACCAGAGATGAAGACACGATCGAAAAAGAATATATGCGAGACTCAAGGCGATACTCAAGTCAAAACTCAACGCCGGAAATATGATAAAAAGCCATAAACACATGGGCAGTGCCAGTAATCAGATACAGCGCAGGAATAGTGGAATGAACGAAGGCAGAAATCCGCAGCATAGATCAGAAAACCAGGAAACATATGACAATACACAAAGCACTACACCCAAGAGCAAATACGGACAGACTATACATAACACGAAAGGAAGGAGGGAGAGGACTACTAAGTATAGAGGACTGCGTCAACATTGAAAACAGAGCACTGGGGCAATTTTTGAAAACCAGTGAAGACGAGTGGCTAAAGAGTGCATGGGAGGAAGGACTAATAAAAGTAGACGAAGACCCAGATATATACAGAGACAGGAGAATGATAGACAGAACAGAGGACTGGCACAACAAACCAATGCACGGAAAACACATGAGACAGACTAAAGAACTAGCCAGCGATGACACGTGGCAAAGGCTACAGAGGGGAGAGCTCAAGAAGGAAACTGAAGGAATGATAACAGCGGCACAAGATCAGGCCCTAAGAACCAGATATGTTCAAAGAACGATAGACGGAAATAACATCTCTCCCATATGTAGGAAGTTCAATACGAAAAATAAACCACATAGGAGGCGAATGCCCGGCACTTGCACTGAACCATTACAAAAAAAGGCATGATTCAGTGGCAAAAGCCCTCCACTGGAGCCTGTGCAAGAAGCATCAGCTATCTTGCAGTAATAAGTGGTACGAGCACCAACCTGAGGGAGTGATAGAAAACGATCAGGCAAAGATCCTCTGGGACTATGGTATCAGAACGGATAGGGTGATACGTGCAAATAGACCAGAGGTGACGTTGATTGACAAAGTCAAGAAGAAAGCATCACTAATTGATGTCGCAATACCATGGGACACCAGAGTTGAAGAGAAAGAGAGGGAAAAAATGGATAAGTATCAAGATCTGAAAATAGAAATAAGAAGGATATGGGATATGCCAGTGGAAATCGTACCCATAAGCATAGGAGCACTAGGCACGACCCCAAGATCCCTGAAAAGGAATCTAGACGCTGAAGTAGCTCCAGGACTCATGCAGAAGACTGTGATCCTAGAAACAGCACACATAGTAAGAAAAGTGATGGACTCCTAAGGAGTCAGGATGCAACCAATTTAGACACCAAGAGATGAAGGACACGATCAGAAAAGAATATATGCAGAGACTCAAGGCGATACTCAAGTCAAAACTCAACGCCGGAAATATGATAAAAAGCCATAAACACATGGGCAGTGCCAGTAATCAGATACAGCGCAGGAATAGTGGAATGAACGAAGGCAGAACTCCGCAGCATAGATCAGAAAAACCAGGAAACATATGACAAATACACCAAAAACCGGCCCTACACCCCCAAGAGCAAATACGGACAGACTATACATAACACGAAAGGAAGGAGGGAGAGGACTACTAAGTATAGAGGACTGCGTCAACATCGAAAACAGAGCACTGGGGCAATATTTGAAAACCAGTGAAGACGAGTGGCTAAAGAGTGCATGGGAGGAAGGACTAATAAAAGTAGACGAAGACCCAGATATATACAGAGACAGGAGAATGATAGACAGAACAGAGGACTGGCACAACAAACCAATGCACGGAAAATACATGAGACAGACTAAAGAACTAGCCAGCGATGACACGTGGCAAAGGCTACAGAGGGGAGAGCTCAAGAAGGAAACTGAAGGAATGATAACAGCGGCACAAGATCAGGCCCTAAGAACCAGATATGTTCAAAGAACGATAGACGGAAATAACATCTCTCCCATATGTAGGAAGTTCAATACGAAAAATAAACCACATAGGAGGCGAATGCCCGGCACTTGCACTGAACCAGTACAAAAACAGGCATGATTCAGTGGCAAAAGCCCTCCACTGGAGCCGTGGCAAAGAAGCAATCTGCTATCTTAGGCAAGTAATTAAGTGTTACGAGCACCAACCTTGAGGGAGTGGATAGAAAACGATCAGGCAAAGATCCTCTGGGACTATGGTATCAGAACGGATAGGGTGATACGTGCAAATAGACCAGAGGTGACGTTGATTGACAAAGTCAAGAAGAAAGCATCACTAATTGATGTCGCAATACCATGGGACACCAGAGTTGAAGAGAAAGAGAGGGAAAAAATGGATAAGTATCAAGATCTGAAAATAGAAATAAGAAGGATATGGATATGCCAGTGGAAATCGTACCCATAAGCATAGGAGCACTAGGCACGACCCCAAGATCCCTGAAAATGAATCTAGACGCTGAAGTAGCTCCAGGACTCATGCAGAAGAGTGTGATCCTAGAAACAGCACAAATAGTAAGAAAAGTGATGGACTCCTAAGGAGTCAGGATTTAACCAAGAACCCTACACTATAAATACCACCCAGTCGAATTGGTGGACTGTGATAGAAAAAAAAAAACATAATAATAATAATATAG
>NC_061100.1:17918514-17926014 GCF_015104395.2 Macrobrachium nipponense | reverse complement strand
CGAGTGACCATTCAATACGAAATCGTTACGTTACTTTAAAAGTGCTATGCGATGGAGAGAGAGAGAGAGAGAGAGAGAGAGAGAGAGAGAGATGTGAACGCCTCGAGTATCTAGAATCTAATGAAATTCTCTTCCTTACGGAAGCTGGAAAGTGGATGACCAAATTTTTTTTGGCAATAATGCTTCCAGAAGCTTCGAAATCTTACGCAACTTTATATACAAAATGTGTAATCTGCACGTGGCTTTGACAAAGACATACACGTATGAGACCAGTCTGTTAAAAAAAAAAAAATACACGTATTCGACTCGATCGACCGAAGCAGAAGCCCCTTATCTTACGTGATGACAGAATCTCAAAACACAAATGAAGACTTGAGCTCGCTTATCAAACGTATTGACAGATTAGGAAAAATAACTCTAGCTTTGAACGGACAAAGATATTCTCTCTCTTCCTACATTCTACATTATATATTCTTTTATAAATTATGTTATGCAAAATCTGAACACACATTTAGGAATCTGAAAAAATGTTGCCAAAATTTATATATATATGATAGTTGTTCCTTATCTATTTTACCTGCTGAATAATGTCTCCTTTGCTCTACGACAATTAGTTATGAATTCTTTACATACACTTGTAATTATCTTGCACTATGATTGTTACGACACACATAACATATTCAGATTTTGGTAATGAATACCTTTAAGACATTCGTAATTAGTTACGCATTTAAATTGAAGTGGAGTGTAGCAATTCATAAGTTTCACATATTGTCATGGGGCACATTTATGTCTCCTACCAATTTAAATGCTTTAAAAATACAATGCAATATATCAAAATAATATATGTTGCTATCATAGATATCAAAAGTTTCAAAAGGTCCAATGAATTCATTCCATTATAACTTACTTTTGATGACTAAAAGGCATACGATAGAGTTATTGTTCTTTTATTGTTTATTACGTTGAACATTTACAGAGACTACGATACGAAATTGTTTCTTATTATTCGACTTCATAATTTATACGTATAATGCAAAATATTTTCTCCAATTCTAATAATAACGCCCCCTCATAGTTTCTGAAGCCGGAACAACGCTTTACAATTAGAAGTATTCCGCACCAAAATTGAAACACGATTAGAAGCTCCAAACCAGAAGAGGGTAATAAGAATAATAATCACTCCTAATCCTTAGACGATATTTAAGTTTATATCCTTTTACAGCTTGGAAAATTCAGCGTGATACAGAAAACTGCCTCTTTAATCGTACTATTGCGTGCACAGGAAGGAGGAATTAACTTATTTTTTTAACGTTAAAGTTTATATAAACAGGATGGAATCTTCTCTTAACGTTTTCGAGGACAAATACCAAATGAAATAGGGACATTTAGTTATAGGATCCTTTTCACCTTTGTGTGCAGATATTAACGAGTTTTTATGATATAACTACAGTCTATTCTTCAGGGGAGGAAATTAGATAAAATACATAAGCGTCTCTGTCTATTCTCATGATTCAGAATTTTTTCAGTTTGTTTTTTAAATTTTCACTTACCTACCTGTCCTCACAAATCACAAACGAACACAGAATATTACTTTAGGCAAAAACGTCTTCACAGCTTTTACCAAACATTAGCGAAACAGGAAAGATTACAGTAATATACCAAGATGACGTTTGGCCATAATGTTATTTGCCTTTCAAGGAAGCCAGAATAGATTACATTATATTTTAAACGGTGTGCAAACCATTTCACCCTTAGTAAATATTCACCCCTTCCACTTCCACGTACTTTTAATGTGACTTTTAATTACAACGAATATCTGACGGATACTACAATCAGGGGAGAGCAATCTGTGATGGGTGGGATTTGCTACATTTAAATTTTCTTAGAGTAGTGTATACACACACACACACACACACACATATACGTATATATATATATATATATATATATATATATATATAATATATATATATATATATATATATATATATATATATATATATATATATATATATATACATATATATATATATATATATATATATATATATATATATATATATATATATATATATATATATATATATATATATATAATATATATATATAATATATATATATATATATATGTAATATACATTTTAGAATTACATAATCTGTAAATAAAAACCCATGACCTGAGGTCATTGGCGAATTAGGAGGGTCCTACGTGACCAAGGCAAATCTAGATCACGCTATGCGATGTCTGCAGTAGCCTGGTTTAAGTTTGTTTTGAAATGTCATCATGTAGTATATTGTCAACCTTTCACAAACACCTTCCATGGAAAGCGGTTGACCTGTTAACCTGCGCCGGAAACTTGTAACTTCCGAGCCGGTGGACTACGTATGTTTTTTTGTGAATCGCTGAGATAGCTAATGTTTCGCTATCGACGTGATGCTCTAATATTTCAGTTCATTTCTAGCGTCAAAACGGAACGGTCTCACGACCGAACTGTCTCCCTTGTTATGGAGTTACAGAATAAAGTTGTTGTACTATTTTCAACTTATCCGTTTGAATCATCTCCTTTACTTTAAGAAGAACCACTCTACTAAGATATCACATAGGAGAAAGAAGGAACCAGAAATGACACTCGTAAGGAAAAACAAACAGTCTTTCGCAAAAGCGAAACGACTAAAATTGGTGGCAGCGGTGGGATAGAATAAGATTAACAAGACCCATATCAGCCGACCGAAGAACTGCAATCACCAACTTCCACATATAAATCAATACTAAACAGAGGAAAAGGGATCTTCAATCAACGCAACATTTTATGAAGACGAAGATATGTCCTTCATCGAGAAGAATACAAGCATCAACATCGACGATTGAGTGACTGTTGTCACATATCTCCGAGAATCAACACCGGACGAGAGCAGCATCGAACATCAACAGAAAGAAGGAACCAGAAATACTTACGAATGACAGTCGTAAGGAAAAACAAACAGTTTTTCGCAAAAGCGAAACGACTAAAAATTGGTGGCAGCGGTAAAAATCAAAAGGTTAACATGTATACATGATTATTATGATAATAGGTAACCTGATTAAGAATAGTGGTTACTGGTAGATTATGGTAATAGGTAACCTGATTAAGAATAGCGGTTACTGATAGATTACAAACATGAAATACTTACAAATGACAGTCGTAAGGAAAAAAAACAGTCTTTCGCAAAAGCGAAACGACTAAAATTGGTGGCAGCGGTAAAAATCAAAAGGTTAACATGTATACATGATTATTATGATAATAGGTAACCTGATTAAGAATAGTGGTTACTGGTAGATTATGGTAATAGGTAACCTGATTAAGAATAGCGGTTACTGATAGATTACAAACATGATCATGGATAATTGTTAAAGAGTACTTGTCACTCTTTGTAATAGGTAAATATAATGGTACAATTGTATAATAATAAATATAATGGTACAATTGTATAATAGTTTAATTTCCTATGAAATTTCAGAATGATATAACTGAGGAAGTAGGTAAAATGCTAAAAGAAGGAGTCATTAGGAAATCAAACAGCCCTTATAATTTTCTGTTAATAGTAGTACCGAAAAAAGATCGAACTTGGCGGATATGCGTCGATTTTCGTCGCTTAAATGAGGAAACAATCCCTGACCGATTCCCAGTACCATGTACTGACGATATTCTACCAGCTTGGACCAACTAAAGGGTTTCCATCAGATTCCGTTGGAAGAAGAGAGTATCCCATACACTGCCTTAAGCACAGCCAGGGGACATTATGAATTTTTGCGTTTGCCTTTTGGTTTACGTTGTGCTCCTATAACTTTTACTAGAATGATAAACATTGTGTTTGGAGACTTGTTAGGAGATATCCTACATGCCTACATGGACGACCTAGTAATCTTTTCTAATACCTTAGAAGAACATCTACGTAAATTAGAGTTAGTGCTACAAAGACTAAGGCAGCATAACCTAAGGGTAAAGATAAGTAAGTGTGTATTTTTAAAAACAGAACTAGTCTATTTAGGTTTCACGGTGTCTAGTGAAGGTCTTAAAGTAGTCCATGATAAGGTATCGGCTATCCGTAACTTTCCGATACCTACTAACGTCAAGGGAATACAGCAATTTTTAGGCTGTAGCGGATATTATCGGAGGTTCATTAGGAACTACTCCATCATAGCCGCTCCCCCTAACCGATCTTATAAAAAAGGGTGTAGATTTCATATGGTCTGAAAATCATCAACAGGCGTTCGATAAATTGAAAGATGAACTGTGTAGTTCTCCTATCTTGAAATTTCCTGACTTCGGTAAGGAATTCTTTATAGCAACAGACGCCTCAGACCTAGGAGTAGGTGGGGTATTGCTTCAACAATATGATAAACAGTTTTTCCCTATAGCTTTTTATTCACGTAAAAACTGAGAAACCTTCCGAAAGTAAATATGCAGTAATAGACAAGGAAGGGCTCGCTATTGTTAATTCACTCGTGCATTTTAAATTTATAATATACGGTTATCCCGTCAAGGTTCTCACTGATCATAAGCCCCTAACCGACTTCTTTAAAGGCTTTAGTCACAGCCCTAAGCGAACTCGGTGGCACATGATCATCCAGAACTTTGGCGCGAGGATCGGGTATTTACCTGGGAAAGCAAATATCATTGCTGACGCATTATCACCTAACCCCTCTTCATCTTGTACCGAGCCATTAGCTGAATTAATAGATATCTCAACCTCCACGCCCATTGTTAAAACTATATCTGAACAGGAAGATCTGGGTTGGAGAGCTGAACTATTACAGACGGAACAAAGAAAAGATCCGCAAATAGAAAAAATCATAATTGCGTTAAACGGAAATCCGAAGGAAAAGGAATATATAAAGTATAAGCAGCAGAATTATATAATCAAATAATATCCTTGTGTAGATCCGTGACGAGGAAAACCCGCAACACACCACAGTTGAATAATAACCAGGTGGTGGTACCTATCTCACTCATACCCACTGTCTTGAAATGGTTGCATGAAAATCCACTGCATGGACACCCGGGTTATTCCCTAATGTCACAGAAAGCCAAATCTTTATTTTATTGGCATATGATGCTTACAGATATAAAAAAGCACATAGCAAATTGTCGCACTTGTCAAGAATACAAAGGGCACACGAAGACACCTGTCAGCCTAGGGGCTTACCCCGTGCCAAATCAACCCTTTGAAAGAGTACACTTAGATTTATTAACAGGATTTTACGAGTCAGACAGAGGAAATAAGCACCTCCTAGTAATCATAGATGCTTTGACTCGATATACAGAACTGATAGCGCTTAAAACCAAAACCGCAGTCGAGTGCGCTAGAAAGTTTTACGAGTGCTACATTTGTAAACATGGAAATTCCAACACACACTATTATATCAGACTCGGGCGGGGAGTTCAATAATCATTTGTTCTTAACTCCTGTGCGAATTCCTTTGCATAAAGAAAATCAATACCACGATCTATCACCCAGAGTCTAATGGGCTAGTGGAAAGGGCAAATCGTAAGGTTTTAAACATTTTAAGGTCACCTTAGGGGGGGAGCAGACCCCAACTGGGACATTGCCATACCTGCGGTACTAAGCACACTTAATCACTCGTATCATGTGTCGATTAAAATGACACCGCACGAGGCACTGTACGGTATCCCAGCTAGAACATCTTTCCATGTATTTACGCCTACAACTAATTTATCAAATCCTCTAAAGGATGTTATGGATGCAAGCATAAGTCGATATAATATACTTCGTAAGAATCTAGAAGAAGCACAAATTATAATGAAAGAAATCATGATAAAATAGCTAAGCCAACTAGAACTATGCCGTGGGCGATCAGGTATACATACAAGTATACGTACGTATAGGGTTTAAATTATAGGACTGACACCTAAATTTGAAGGCCGTTTAACATTTTTAGAAACATTAACGGCCAATAGATTTAGGGTTCAAAATGTATCCAAACCCACTGATATGAGAATAGTTCCATTGGCACATATCAGAATCTAAAGAAAGATAGATGGAGTGAGGGAAAAAATGGTTGTATTTATGAAACTTGTATAATAATTTATATATATATATATATATATATATATATATATATATATATATATATATATATATATATATATATATATATATATATATATATATATATATATATATATATATATATATATATATATATATTATATATATTATATATATATATATATTATATATATATATATATATATCATATTTGTATGTAAACATATTCTTTTGCACGAGTTATTACATATAGTATTTTACTCATTGCAGGTTTTCAAAAATGAATCTGTTATTGTTAGGAGTGATATTGTGTGTTCAGACATCTTTGTTGTATGGAAAGAGCGCTAAGACGAAAGAAATAGAATTTAATCATGGCTCGATTATCGAGAGAGCAGAAGACATTTTTATGGTGTCGAGTAATATAGTCATAGAAGTGGATATGCAGGCCATATTTTTGCCTGAAGATGACGTCCTTAGCTTAAAGAATGACCTGATGAGGTTTGCCATTTCGCTTAAGGAAATGCACCAATGTAATTTTCATGCTAACTCAGAGATTTCGCTAGCTCAAACCCTAAGCGTCGCGGAAATGTTGTCTTATGACATACAAAATAAAACCGCTGAGGCAGAGGAACTTGCTCGTGACTTGCTGATGTGGTCTGTGCGGCACAATAATCTCGAACGCCGCAACCCGCTTATTCTGGCTGGACTAAACATCTTGGGATCTGTTGCGAGTCTAGGCTTAGGAATTTCAAATCGCCTTAAGATAAATAATCAAAATAAAAGAATTGAGTTTTTGCAACACAAAACCGAATTAGCTATGTCTGAACCTCGCAGCCAGTTATCCTCAATCAATCAAATAATGAGTTTGGTAAACGAACATTAAAAAAATATCGATCAGATTATGGAAGTTCAACATTTGCTGGCTACGTTAGCTTACTATAGTTCGAAAATAGATCATATCCGTGTCAAAATATCACATTTTATTGAGAAATCAAAAGACTATGTAGAAGCTATTACGTTAGCGACAAAGGGTGTGTTATCTCCACACCTCATGCCTATTAAAGATCTGACGTTAACTTTGGAGAACGGACGGGAGAAACTAGGTTATATTCCTTTATTAGACGCCCATAAAGTAGAGTTCTATTATAGCCTAATATCAGTCAGCGTTGAAAATTATAGGATTATGATCACCATACCTTTTGATTCTTCCGATGCTTGGCAATCATACAAAATAGCACCGTTTCCTACTTTCATGACGAATAACTCAAGTCCAGTAATATCCAATTTGACGGGGCATGTTCTGATTTCTTCTGATAGGAAATCATTACAGTCATTAAAGACTTAGATAAACTCACTCACTGTTCAGAAGCCATGAATAATAAAGTTTGTACAGCTGACTCTTTTGAATTCTATCCTATATCAACGGATTCATGTGAGTTAGGCATA
>NC_061100.1:17906014-17913514 GCF_015104395.2 Macrobrachium nipponense | reverse complement strand
TTAAGTTGACCTTTAACCCAGTTAACCAGCGCCTGTACAAGAAATGTTCGAATTTCCTTTATTATGTTGGGACGATGTTAAAAATGAAAAGCTACCGGTACTCTGGCATCTGCTAAATATTTATGAGGGGCATATTCTCGGTTTTATTTTGGAATAATTACAGATAAATATTTGTTCTCGTTGATGACCGGGGCTGTTGGAGAGAGAGAGAGAGAGAGAGAGAGAGAGAGAGAGCTAAGAGGAGAGGGCGAGAGAGAGAGAGAGAGAGAGAGAGAGAGAGAGAGAGAGAGAGAGAGAGAGAGAGAGAGAGAATTGATTCATAAGTCATTTTAATTCTTAACAACGTAACTAGATTTCTGTCAACACATATCTGTTAAATTTTTGTGTTCCACCCTGGGATATTACGTGATTGAACGTTTTTAAGGATGTTTGTTATGAGTTAGAAAAGTCCGTTTTTGGATCATGCTAATTTAATGAACAATCTGTGAGAGTGGTTTATAAAATATACGTATTTAAGGTTCTAATTCCGCTGCTTATAGGATCTATAGTTATTGTCATAATATTACTTTGAAAATAAGAATTTTTTTTTTATTCTAAATATTCTGGAAGAGCTCATAAAATTTGCGAAAAAGTACATCAGAGGGAACTCATAATACGTACCCATCCCATACCAAGTAACATTGTCGTGTGGAGGGGCATAGGGGGTAGGGAAGATTGCCCGATGATGTGGGGGTTACATTTTGGTATTCATCTGGATCTTCCTTCAATCCTTGGGCATGGATCCTATGCTCAACCAATTTTTCTCTTGGTTTTTTTCTTAATATTTCATTTTTGCACTCTTCCTTCTTACAATCCTACCAATCCTCTTCCTCTGCCACCCCCGCCCCACCCCACCCCCCTCCCCTTCGGTGTGAGTCTCCACGCTGCGATGGTATAAGGCCAATTTCGGATTGGTCTTTAACGGCCTCCTGAACGCCATATTTCACAGAGTTCTTTTTTTTCCAATTTCTTCATTCGGGGCTGTCAAGGAGTGGACTGTATACCTCTCTAGCGTATACCAGGCCTATATGGCCGATAATGGAAATCAAATAAATTCTAAGGGGTTAGAGAATGACCATGCTCACAATCAGTCCCCGAATTTTACTTTTTTTTTTTTTTGGGGTGGTGGGGAGCTTTTTTGACTTACCTACTTTAGAGACCACGAGCAAGACTACTCCCCCAGAAATCTCCTCACTCTATAACCTCTTTTACCATATCATCTGTCATCTCGGGAGATGATGTCCCAAGCCCCAGTTCCACCAGTTCATCTTTGGTGACTACTCTACAACCGTATGAACTGCAGCGCTCCAGCATGAAGCAACTGGCTACCGTAGTACCTCTTCCTCAAAAATGTTTCTCAAGGCTTCAACTCCATCCTCTCTTACCTACCTTAAAATGCCCTCCAGTACCCACCCAGCCCTTATGTCAACCCTCTTTTGACTCCAAGAGTGCGTGCAGAGACAGGTAGGAATGGTGAAATTCCTAACAAGACACGACTGCTTACGTTTTGTTATGGTGAACACAGAGGCTCAGGCTCATGCAATGTCCATCTTCTAAGACCTACAAGGCAGGACCTTCCCTACCACTCCGCATCTTCACCTCAACAGTTGCCCTGGAATAGCGGTGTTACCCTATGAGTATTGTCCGGTTGACAATGTCAGCTGGAGTGACTGCCCAACGGATCTCTAAGAACTCCTAAGTGACCTCCATGAAGTTCCCCATGTTACATGCTATACTCTTGGGGACAAGAGTAACGGGAAATATAAAAAAGAATTTTGCAAAGATCACATTCAAGGGGAAAGACCTCCCAACATTACGAAGTCTAAACGTATTACGAAGTCTAAACGTATATTCCTCCCTCACGTCAATGCCAAGAGTGCTGGCGCTTAGGCCACCCAGCCAAATTTTGCAGATCACTAGCGGGCTGGCCCGTTCGCTCTCACCTGACCATGATCAAGCAAATTACCACTCACAAGAGTGCATTTGCGTCAGTTGTGCTGGAAAGCATAGTGTTCTTTAGTTTGGTTGCCCTGTCTGCAAGTTTGAATGATAGGTGGCTGAAAGAAGCTAGACAGAAGGCTCGCTGCCTTGGCTTCACGAATGTCACCCTGGTCCATATCGTGACAACAGCAAAGCAAACAGGCAAAACTACCGGCAATATCACGCCAAGACCAACCGCTCCCCACTCATCCCCGCCCCCTCTTCAATTCACCAATCCAGTGCCACCTCTAATATTTCCACACCCTCATCTCCTCCTTTGCCCAAACCGCAGCATACCTCTAAAGCACTATCATCCACCGCCTCTTCCCTCTGTTCTCTTCTCAAGTGCATCTTTCTCAAACCCTTTTAAGGTGTTAAATTCAGAAACGCCTACTTCTACATCCCTATCTTCCCCGTCCCTCTCTCCCAAATTTCCTCTCTTTAACACAACCCCAGCAAAAAGAAAAAATAAACGCCTGTATAGAACTACTCCAAACACCAATAACAAATTCTCCACTTCCAAGGTTTCTCTGTCACCACCTGTTTGCCCTTTACCCATGAAACCCTTTATCACGATCCCAAACCCACCATCAGGGGCGCTCCTGCGGCTTTGTCGGGATGCCCACATTTTCAAAACAATCCCATTCAGATTACTTCCCATTCTTCCGCATTTTAAAACAATCCCATGTTTAGATTACTTCCCATTCTTCCGTATTTTAAAACAATCCCATGTTCAGATTACTTCCTATTCTTCTGTATTTTAAAGCTATTCCATGTTCAGATTACTTCCCACTCTTCCGTAACTACTTGCCATATCACTGGCAGTCTTTCTGGTCTAGTATCTCAAATAACAAGCTCCGAGCAGTTAAACCTACCATACTACCATAGTTACACCTATGGTACAGAATAGCCGATGGAAGACAGCTTTAGCCCGATTACGAATTGGCCTTTCAAACCTCTCACACTCCCACCTGATGAACGGATCCCTCCGACCTTGTGTTCAACTTGACGTATTCTTCTTTTCAAATCCTATATAATCCTTTCCTGTCCCCAGTACACAGTCGCTCGAAACAGAGCTCTTTCCAGCCTAACTTCTCTTCCCCGTCCACATCGCCTTCGTGATATCCTCACCCAAACAGAGCACTTCCACATAGAACGTGTAAGCTGCGCCCATCAATAAATAAATCTCCTTCATCTAAAATAAGCTATAAACCAGTGATTCTTACCATACTGTATCTATAATCATCATAACTTAACACCATATGGTATTTTAGGCCTGTTACTTGACTGATATTCATTCAGTTCAGTTCAATAGCCTGGGTTTTGTTATGATTAAAGATACGACATTTTTTCACTTAACAGCAATTTTCTGCGAAAACAGATTTCTAAGTTTCAAGGCTATAGAGCATCGCCGCTATTTTTCTATATGGAAAATTGATTTATAAAGCGTTGTAATTATAATTATGAATGATATAAAAAAAAATTCAGATAATATAATTTTTTTTTCTTTGTGCATTACTTTGGAATAGGAAATGGCTCTAAAGTTTTAAATGTGAGTTTTTTGACTAGGTCAGTTTCATCAATAATCTATACCGACAGTTTTTTTTATTTAAAATGTATATTATTCAGGTTTCCTTCTGATACGGATAAGGTCTCTCGTTATATAGGTCATGTTTGCTATTCTGATAAGGATAGAATCTCAATGAAATTATTGTGAGATTTTACTTTGAAAATAAGCCTTTTTTTATTTAAAATTTCAATGATTCGAAATATTATGGAAGAACTATAAAATATATGAATATTTACATCAGAGGGAATTCGTACTACGTAACAGATTGTACTTAAATTGAAACCAATGATTAAAGACAATACCTAAAGTGTAAAAATAAAGCTGACGCAACTCATTTAAAGAATAAATTATGCTACATGGTTACCTAAATTTGTTCCTCTCTCATAAACGTCCCTCCCCCCCCCCTCCTTCCTACCCCCAACCCCTCCCCTCTCTCCTCCAACTGCGATGAAGCGAATGGAAATTACCTTCACGAGACGTTGCTATGAATATCATTAAGATAAGAGTCGTCTTCATCACCTAATTCATGTTTTGGACAAATATACACCCTACCGTTTTCTCAAGCATGGGAAGTTTAAATGAGTTCCTTGACCTGAATTTAGTAGTTGGTGGTTCTCTGGCGTTTTTAAGATGTAGTGTCTTCGTTTTTAGTTACACTTGACCCTAGTTAACCAGCGTCTATACAAGAAATGTTTACCTTTCTCTTAACTCTAGGAAACGGTAGTGAAAATGGAGAGCTAATGGTTCTCAGACATTCGTTAAATACATATAAAAGACCAAAAGTTCGTGTTATTTTTGGGGATATTACAAAGAGAAATACATGTTTGTGTTGATGATAGGGAAGACTTGTGAGAGAGAGAGAGAGAGAGAGAGAGAGAGAGAGAGAGAGAGAGAGAGAGAGACAGACAGAGGGAGACTTTATGATGTTATTCCTTTCGAGTATCAAGGCAATTGACATTATATCGATGTTATTTTGGAAAAATAACAGAAAGATATATACATATATAAGTTTGTGTTGGTGACGGGGATTACGAAAGAGAGAGAGAGAGAGAGAGAGAGAGAGAGAGAGATTCACACGCTTGCTCCTTTCAACTAATTATACGCAACTGACGGCAATTTTTCAATTGTATGTACGATATCCACTATGTATGAACATACGAGAGCCTTCGTTTAATCGTCTGCCACCTTCACTGAACCTAGGTTTGCAATTACTGTAGCTCCATCCCTTCAATTCAAGTTTTATCCAATAGGAATGCTTAATGTACTACCAATCCGAAGCCAACCTTCTCTTGATAGTTTCTCGCCTTGAAAAGCGAAAGGCAGCTAATGAATTGTAACGTCGAAATCAGGATGGAAGTGGCTAATTACTATCAAGAATGACAGACATCGGGTGATATCCTCGCAAGTCCATGATAGAGAAATGGAATGTAAAGTGGATAACCTATGTTTATTTTGAAAGATTTATTGCTCTGGTTAAAATCACAATGGATGTACATTCAGTACGTTCAAATGGTGGGATATATTATGGGGAAAATTAATTTGTAATTTTGTAATCAGCAGCTGATTTATTAAGGATTCGAAATAGTTATTTTGATATATATCTTCTTTTATTGACAGAGGTTAAGAAATTCAAGTCATTTTTATAAGAAATTTCCCAGTCTATCTGGAATATCAATGTTTTATAGAATGGGAGTCTAAGATCTTAATTATTTATGTTTTCCCCAGCACACAATTGCTTTTAATATTCGAATCGACAGCAAATACGTAGACTTAATCACAAATACCTTTTGACTAATGAAAATATGATCATAATGGACAAAATTTTTCGAATGTTCAAATAAGGAAACTTTGGGTTACTTTTGGTTTCCTTTTAGTAGTGGTTTGACTATCTTTTAATTCAGGGATTAACGATGCAAATTGCTAGGTGCAAACCCTTTCTTACACAGAATAAATAAGAGCACAGAAGATGAAAGTGAATTAAGCCAAGCCGACGTAAGTAGGCAAATGAAGAGATATAAGTACAGAACTTATTACTAAAACGGTTTAAAAAATCCTATAATTATTATTTTTTTTTTTTTTGCTCTATGACAGTCCTACAATTCGACTGGGTTGTATTTATAGTGTGGGGTTCCGGGTTGCATCCTGCCTCCTTAGGAGTCCATCACTTTTCTTACTATGTGTGCCGTTTCTAGGATCACACTTTTCTGCATGAGTCCTGGAGCTACTTCAGCCTCTAGTTTTTCTAGATTCCTTTTCAGGGATCTTGGGATCGTGCCTAGTGCTCCTATGATTATGGGTACGATTTCCACTGGCATATCCCATATCCTTCTTATTTCTATTTTCAGATCTTGATACTTATCCATTTTTTCCCCCTCTCTTTCTCTTCAACTCTGGTGTCCCATGGTATTGCGACATCAATGAGTGATACTTTCTTCTTGACTTTGTCAATCAACGTCACGTCTGGTCTGTTTGCACGTATCACCCTATCCGTTCTGATACCATAGTCCCAGAGGATCTTTGCCTGATCGTTTTCTATCACTCCCTCAGGTTGGTGTTCGTACCACTTATTACTGCCAAGGTAGCTGATGTTTCTTGCACAGGCTCCAGTGGAGGGCTTTTGCCACTGAATCATGCCTCTTTTTATACTGGTTCTGTGCAAGTGCCGAGCATTCACTTGCTATGTGGTTTATGGTTTCATTTTTCATATTGCACTTCCTACATATGGGAGAGATGTTATTTCCGTCTATCGTTCTTTGAACATATCTGGTTCTTAGGGCCTGATCTTGTGCCGCTGTTATCATTCCTTCAGTTTCCTTCTTTAGCTCTCCCCTCTGTAGCCATTGCCAATTGTCATCGCTGGCTAGTTCTTTAGTCTGTCTCATGTATTGTCCGTGCATTGGTTTGTTGTGCCAGTCCTCTGTTCTGTCTGTCTTTCTCCTGTCTCTGTATATTTCTGGGTCTTCGTCTACTTTTATTAGTCCTTCTTCCCATGCACTCTTTAGCCACTCGTCTTCACTGGTTTTCAGATATTGCCCCAGTGCTCTGTTCTCAATGTTGACGCAGTCCTCTATACTTAGTAGTCCTCTCCCTCCTTCCTTTCGTGTTATGTATAGTCTGTCCGTATTTGCTCTTGGGTGTAGTGCTTTGTGTATTGTCATATGTTTCCTGGTTTTCTGATCTATGCTGCGGAGTTCTGCCTTCGTCCATTCCCACTATTTCCTGCGCTGTATCTGATTACTGGCACTGCCCATGTGTTTATGGCTTTTATCATATTTCCTCCATTGAGTTTTGACTTGAGTATCGCCTTGAGTCTCTGCATTTATTCTTTCCTGATCGTGTTCCTTCATCTCTTGGTGTTTTATATCCCCTCCTTCCATTATTCCCAGGTATTTGTATCCTGTCTCATCTATGTGTTTGATGTTGCTCCCATCTGGTAGCTTTATCCCTTCAGTTCTCGTTACTTTGCCTTTTTGTATGTTGACTAAGGCGCATTTTTCTATTCCAAACTCCATCCTGATGTCCCCAGATACAATCCTTACAGTCTGGATTAGGGTATCTATTTCCTTGATGCTCTTACCATACAGCTTGATGTCGTCCATGAACATCAGATGGTTGATTCTGTTGCCTCTTTTCTTGAGTTGGTAGCCGGCATCCATCTTCTGTAGTACTTTTGTCATGGGAATCATGGCTACTACGAAGAGTAGTGGGGACAGTGAGTCGCCCTGGAAGATCCCTCTCCTGATATTAACCTCTGCTAGTCTTATTCCAGAGCTTGTAAGTATTGTATTATTATTATTATTAATTATTATTATTATTATTATTATTATTATTATTATTATTATTATTATTATTATTATTATTATTATATCTCAGCTATCCTATTTGATTGAGTGGAATTTATAGTGTGGGGG
>NC_061100.1:17888514-17896014 GCF_015104395.2 Macrobrachium nipponense | reverse complement strand
ATTTTCATTCGCCACTTAATCGTCGTCTGCATGATAAAGATCCAATGAAGTCGATGGCTCAGTTGAGATCTAGCATCGTTTATCACTCCCACTTCTGCACTGGGAAATAAGAAACTCAGGCAACGAGCGAGAGATGCCAAGCAATATACCCTAACTCCCTGCCTTCCCTGCCAAATGAATTGGTCACTCGAACACAACGCTGCTGCTCTATTGCATGCTGTCTGGCACACAACCAGCTAAATAAAATAGGTATTGTTTAACGGCTCGTGGTTTCAGGATATATGGGAAGGGGAGGTTTGTGCCTTTAATTTATTTCCTTTTGCGTCTATAGTTTCCGTGTATACAAGAAAACATCGGTTTGTTTTCTTTTATATAATTTGTAATGGCATACTATTTTTCCAGTAGCCATATAAGTCTTTTTGTCAGTACCTTATGCCGATGGTGTAAAGAAGCGGAATTGAAGCCAATGATATATTACTTATTGAAGTCAGTAATATATTACTTATTGAAGCCAATGAAATGTTATATTTTGAATTCAGTGTTATATTCCTTATTGATGTTGATTATGTGTTACTTTTGTATATTATAACAAGTATTTATTTACCTTTTTAATTATGTTTCTGATGTTAAGGAGCATTAGGGGTGAAATGACAAAAATTATTTCTACATTCCATATCAATGTTTCATACTCCAGTGAATGTTGTTTCTTGTTTCCTATTCAGGAAAGTGAGTTAATGATAAATTGCAGTTTAATTCAGTTACTCCTTTAAAATGTTCATATTTCTTTATAATTCTCTATAGAAGAACGGTCTAGATATAAAAGATTTTCTTCAAGATATCGTGGCTGGATAAACTCTCTCTCTCTCTCTCTCTCTCTCTCTCTCTCTCTCTCTCTCTCTCTCTCTCTCTCTCCAATGACGAAACTTAATGGCAAAAACAGAAGCATCCATAGTCTTCGCTGTCTGTTATTTTTTTAATTGCTGTTTTCACAGAGCATTATGAATAGATAGAGTTTTAAAATTAACGTTTTTTAGTTCATTATGGGAAACAGAACTTTAGAAACAGCTAAGAACAAAGAAAATTTTTAAAATGTAAAAGGAAAAATAATTTAATTTTTCGATCATGCTTGAAAGTCGATTGCTTACTCAGAGTCAGTCAGAGCAGGCAATGTCAATCTCGACTTCAGTTTTACTTCAGTTCGTTCTCAAAGAGAGGACTTTTGCTTTATGTACTGAAGAAATCGTTTATATTGAGCTCGCTAAACAAACCGATCAACCATCGTGACTTTGATGCCAAATACACTAAGCATTATGTCATTTTCTGTGACGTACAAAGCGCGAATAGAAATTTTGTACGTTTTTTTATTTAGAAAGGCATCGGATTAATACTTGTCTATCTTATATTGATTTATTTATATATGTATCTTTTGGTTATTATTCATTCATTAGTCTGATTATATATGTATTGATTTGGTTTCCTCTTCCTGATTACTTTATTAACTATTGGCTTATTTACTTCCGATTTTAAAATATAAATCAATAACTCTCATGTATTTGTTATACAGCTTATAGAGCTATCTATACAAGTGGCTTTGATAATCCTTGACAAAAAAGTTTCCTTCTGGTAGAAATGTTATTTTAAATCTATGAAAAACTACTTCAAAATTTATTTTCTTCTTTGCCTGATTGGTTCTCTTTGCTTGCATAAATACGAAGAAATATATGCAAATACTTTTGAATAATTGCATCCGGAGAAGGCCGATGTGATTAGAGAGTAATGAGATTAGGCTCCAGTTATTTAGATCATGACGCGCTCATTATATCCAGGGTCAGTCTAATTGCTTGAGCTCAGCTCTATCAAATTTTTTAAAAAGGGGTCTGATTAAATTTCAACAGATTAGGTCATTACTGTCCATCACTCGAGAGATTTTGGACGATTCTCACAATATTTGGTCGATAAACATTTTACCATGTAACATAATATTTCCAGAACAATTAAAATGAAATGCATTCTTTTAAAACAAATATTAATCGTTTTGGTGAATCTCTCTCTCTCTCTCTCTCTCTCTCTCTCTCTCTCTCTCTCTCTCTCTCTCTCTCTCTGTCGTGACAGATTTCATCATTTTCATTTAGGCCTCTCTCCGTGGTTCGTGATGCAAAATAAGTCACAAATATCTACTTCAACAATGAAGACGCTCAATTGAATGATGGACACCTGTCAACCTTTCCCTGACAGAGACTAAAAGTAGCCTCACAATTACCTCATCTTCTCCTTCGGAACGAAAGGAAAGAAGAAGACCTCAGGACAGAGCAATGGGTAGCCGTGTTAGGATGGAATTTCTCTTCCTCTAATTGAAGACTTTTCATCGGTGGCCGAAGTCGGTGAAACAAAGGATATCGTATGTGTGGGCGAACGAAAGATATCGTGCACAGAGAGGAAAAATTAACGTGGCTTGGGTATAATTGTGATTATTTATTTTCGGTGCGTTGCTTGGTGTATGTGTGTGTGTGCATGTGTATGTGTGAGAGAGACACTGAAAAAGTGATAGGAAACAATATCAAGTTCATTATTCTCCTCTCTCTCTCTCTCTCTCTCTCTGTCTCTCTCTCTCTCTCTCTCTCTCTCTCTCAAACACACACACACACAACTAAAAGCCTACATCACACCTTTAAATTAATGTATCGCAAACTGAAAACCTGCTTCCGTTTGCTTGCTTTATAGAAAAAGAACTGTGTGTCTTTCTATAACTGCTTGGACAGCCTAACCGATAAAGTACCATAATTAACTAATGCAGCTAATACCGTGGCTCATAAAATCAAGGAAATAAAATAGTAGAATTATTCCAAATTTGAACCTTTCCGAGGCCAGATAATGGCGGAAAATGGTTTCTGAGATTCAGGACAATGCTCTGAAGCTTTCAGATATTCAACTTTGGGCAGTGTTGTATCCCAAAGTTGGTTTCATGAAAGGGAAACTTTTAGCAATAGTTTCAATAGCAAATGAAATATCCAAAACTTCACCTCCAGCAGAACAAGCAGACAGAAATTGGGAAAACCTTCCAGTGTAACCGAATAATCGTAATTAGCTAAGTGGGTTTATTGATGTTATTCGATTTTGTTGGGAACTTCGAGAATTCAATGTTTCACTCTCGAATAGACTACCCCTTATATATATACCAATCATACATATATATACTATATATATATATATATATATATATATATATATATATATATATCTATATATATATATATATATATATATATACTGGTAAACAATCTTCTGTTACTACAGAATTCCATCTAATAAAAGGAGTCCATAAAAAGAAACGCCGAAAAATGATATATATCCTTACCTCTATATATATATATATATATATATATATATATATATATATATATATATATATATATATATATATATATATATATATATACATATATACTATATATATATATCTATATATATATATATATACTATATATATATAAAGAGGTAAGCATATACAATCGGACATTACAGGATTAACAAAGGGCCCAGGTCACTTTAAAGAAACGAAAGAACCACCCGTGGACCTAGATTAGAGATTTAAAAGCAGCCACCCACACGTGTCACAGTGACCTGGACCTTTTGTTAATCCTTTAATGTGTGTTTGTATATGTTTATCTCTACCGTGTTTCTCATTGTTCTAATCTGTCTTGCCTCTAGTAAAGGGTTGTTAGTACCGAAAGATCTCGGCAGTTCTCGTTTTTCATTTTCCACCGTGGCATTACTTTTATTTATACTTCACATTTTATATATTTCATAATCAAATTTTTCATATATTCGTGTACATAATTGTGATATCCCCAATACTCTATTAACAAAAGGAATCCTTCGTGCTTTTTTGGATACGCTTGTTACTTCAATTGCATTTACATATGTATGTGGTAAAAGTATCTTGTAGGTTTTTCTTATGTATACGTGTGTGTTCTGTGATTGTGGATTTATCCATACCTAAATCAACTAATTATATTAAACATTATTCTATAAAAAAAAGTATCTAGATATTGACATAATATCTTAGTACCTTAGTTCATTCAAAGGGTTTAAAATAATGGTTGTTTACAGAGTAACTGGGAACTTATTTAACAATAAATTTGTTAGGTGAACATCCCATTTCGAGGAACATTATCCCTATCAAGCATTTCATATTTGATTAATCATTGTCATAAAGCCGCGAATAAATAACCATACAAAATTAATCAAGGCCTTTGTTCCAAAAAGGACATCCTGTTGTTATTACCCACATGATGACAGAGATTCCATTTTTATCAAAAATAAAAAGTAGTTTGGAGAGCAAGGTAACTATACCGTTTAGACATTTTTCCCTGCGGATATGATGTCGTGTTGTACTAAAATGACACAGTTAATGTAATGGAATTTTCACCCCTTGTTATATCGGACGTAGCAGAAATCATATTACCAATCAAAGTGGTTTATGACTTTTATGCTGCTACAGCTCGAAATTGATATTAATAATGAACGAGGTCTTCTGTGTATAGAGATGTCTATTCGGTTTAAAGAAAATTATGAATGATGGTTTTTGATGTTTCAGATAAATGTTGTTTCAGTTAATAATTCCGCTGTATTTCTGTAGAGAGAGAGAGAGAGAGAGAGAGAGAGAGAGAGAGAGAGAGAGAGAGAGAGAGAGAGAGAGAGAGAGAGAGAGAGAGAGAGAGAGTGAGGGGGGGCGTCGTTAGTCGCTATAAGAAATAAGTTACGTTTCTGAATTTTGGAGTTTTGTACGCTAGGTTTTCTGTAATCGTATACGATTACTGAATACACAAAGTATCAGTGCTGTGTGGGGTATTGTATATAATTTTACGGCATTCCCTCCCATCTGTAATCCATGAGGAGATGGAGGTAACAGACAATATATAACATAAAGCAAAACACACAGTGGATAGAGGATATGATTTTTTAGTTTATTGGAAAGATTTTGAAGGTAAGGTTGTTACACATAACAAAATGGAACTTTGGCGCAAGTTCAAAGCTGGTTAGTTAAACCTGTAGACAATAGGATTGGGATGACCTAACGTCTTGGAAACTGTAGTGAAACCCTGCACTGTTCACTCTCGTCTAATTACGTGTCAGCCAATCATAGTTATAATCCTGTCTCTCCCCCCCTCCCCCACCCCCCCTCTCTCTCTCTCTCTCTCTCTCTCTCTCTGTGCAGGTAAGTTAGATTTCTTCCTTATATTTAAGTAATTTACATTTGAAATTTTGTGAAATCCTATTATTCTCTCTCTCTCTCTGCATATATATATATATATATATTATATATCATATATATATATATATATATATATATATATATATATATATATATATATATATATATATATATATATATATATATATATATTATATATATATATATATATATATATATTATATATATATATATGATATATATATATATATATATATGGGAATGTGGTGTGTGTGTGTTTGTGCATATGTATGTAATATATACGTAATATATGTGGTGTGGTGCATGTGTGTATACGTGTGTGTCTGTGTGTGCGTTACTCTGAAGAAATTCTTTAAATAGGGATATGTAGATAATCCCTTCCGTAAGTACATCACAGGCTACTCTCCCATAACTACCAAATTCCGTCTGATATAAGCTGTAACTAATTAAAAGTCAAATTAAAAGCCAGTGCAATTGCAAGGCGTGAATATTCAGGTAGGGTAGAATGGTTTGCACCCCATTTAAAATATACAGTAGCTGTTTTAGCTTCCTTTCAAAGGAATAACATTATTGCCAAAGGTTACGTCAGGTTATAATTGTTGAGTTTTTTTTAGCTTAAAGTAAATTTCTGTGTTGCTGTTTGATCTCTCAGAAAAAGTAGTAAAAGGTTTTAAAAACGAACTGAAAAAAATTCTGAAATATGATAATAGGCAATGACACTGATGTATGTGAATTTGGATTTATATACATTTTGTGTGCTATATATTAAGGTATAGACAGTATATTTATATATATATATATATATATATATATATATATATATATATAATATATAATGTATATATATATATATATATATATATATATATAGTATATATATATATATATATATATATGACCATATATATATATATATATATATATATATATATATATATAGTATATATATATATATATATATATATATATATATCTATATATATATATATATATATATATAGATATATATATATATATATATATATTATATAATATATATATATATGATATATATATATATATATATTTTATATATAATATATATATATATATATATTATAGAGAGAGAGAGAGAGAGAGAGAGAGAGAGAGAGAGAGAGGCCTTCATTCCTTTCTAATCGATTTAGTAAAACACAATAAGAATGATTTCACATAACATCATTAATCACTTTTTTTTATTAATCAACTGTCTTATACTGAAGATGAATTTATTGGAAATGGTTTCAAGATAACCATTCACTTCTTACCTATATTATACTGTCTAGTTTGTTCCCCTGAAAAAAAATTAAATGCATTATCATTCTATAAACTCGTTGCCAATTGCATACCACAACGAAAGAGACCCTGTAACTCAATGTCCATTTTTCACTTCATATTTGGCCTCGAGAAGTTAACAGAAAATTCAGCCCTGTTCATGTAAACACTAATGTTGAAAAAATCAGTTCTTCCATCCTGTGCACGCAATACTACGCTTTGAAACGCAGTTTTCTCCATCAGTTCAATTTTACAGACCTTAATAGAACATCAACGTATTATTTTGAAGGAGTTATAAAGGTTAGAATGCCATCCTAGGATTAGGATTGACGATTTTCAAATAACCGGCTTCTGGTTTGAAGCTTCCAATTATCTTTCAATTTTTGGGCCTGAATACTTGTAATTGTTGTTCCGGCGTTAGAAATTATAGGGGTAGTTTATTGATAGAATAAGAAGATATTAAGTACCTGATACTATACGTAAATTTTAAAGTCGAAAGCTAAAAAAAAATTATAATAATATCCCCAGTATATTCTGGAAATATTCAGTATAATAAACAATAAGAAGAAATTACCTTCTCTTATTGGATTTATAGCCATGATATGTAAGTTATAATGGATTGCTTTTTTAGTGATTCCAACAAATACTATGATATATATTACTACGACTTTTTGCGATATCAAATTAGTAGACATAAATGTGCTCGATAAAAATGTGTGGAACTTATAATTCAAGCATGTACCATTATTAATGACGACATTCAACTCTGATACAAATGCGTAATTAATTACGAGTGCCTGAAAGGGATTCATAGCCAATTACTGAATTAAACATAAAAGTAAAGAGATCGTTTCTTTTATGTATCTTATCATATACAAAAAAAGTTACTTTTGCTTAGAATTCAAAGCAAATAATGACTATGTGAAAGTCATATGAGTTAAACAATGGATGGAAGTAATTGCTGCCTTTTC
>NC_061100.1:17873514-17883514 GCF_015104395.2 Macrobrachium nipponense | reverse complement strand
CTAATTTGTGTGCTCATCATATATCTTGCCTGTATCTACACTTTGTCTTAATAATATTGCAAGTGGCTTTGCGATAGAATGAACTACTTTCTTTAACAAAATAGTAGAATTCCATCAGGCCCTGCAGCAGCTCCATTTTTAATTTCATTATAGCCTGCACAATATCAGCTTCATTAATATCTATGTCAGCTAAATATTCACTATTTTGTTTCATCCCTTATTTCATCTATATCATTATCTTCATTATCTATTCTAGGGGTGAATTCTCTCTTATATCGTTCTGCCAGTATGTTGCAAATTTCCTTTTTTTCATTCGTTAATCTCCCTTCAATTCTCAGAGGGCCTATTTCTATTCTTCTTTTATTCATCTTCTTCGCATATGAGTATAATAGTTTGGGGTTTTGCTTGATATTTAATAGGGTTTTTTTCTTCCAAGTCCCGTTTTTCATTTTCTTTGATTGTATAATCTTTTTTTCTGCATTTTCTATCTACTTTTTAGTTCTATAACTTTCCATGCAATTTTTTTCTTTTGCAAGACCTTTTTTCCACTTTCTGATTTTCTGGAACAAGATTCTTCTGTCTCTTGGTATGCATGAAATGATGTTTGCTTTTCTCTTCGGTATATATTTTTCCACTGTTATCTCCAATATTTTATATAATTCTCCGTATTTACCCTTATGTCATCACTTACGAAAATGTTGATCCCAATCTTTGTTTAATTCTTCATTAATTTCTGACCATTTTATATTTTACTGTAGAAGTTGTATTTTCCATATCCTTCCCACTTTTTTCATTTCTTGCTTATCTCTATTTTCACTTGCTTTGGAATGAACTGTAATTCTATGACATTATGGTCTGAAATACTCGCATTATAAACTATTATTTCTTTAACATAATTCATCTCGTTCACAAATACTAGGTCTAAAGTATTTTCCTTTCTTGTTGGCAGGTGATTTATTTGTTGAATGTTGTATTCTAGTAGCATATCTAATAGCTTTTCAAATTGCCTCTTATCTTCTGCACTACTATTACTCTCTTTTTTATATGTATAAGTACAACCACAATCTCCTATTCGTTCTTTCCATTCTACGAAAGGAAAGTTGAAGTCACCAGATAGGAGAATAGTCCAGTCCTTGTGATTTCTATATATATCATCCCATTTTTCAATTATTAAGTCAAACTCTTTAGTATTAGGAGGTCTATATATTACTATGTCATCAATTTTCAGATTCAAATTCTACCGCTATTAGTTCACATTCTGAGTTACTATATTTCTCATATATTTTTCCTTGTTTTTTGTCTTTCCCATATGCGGTTCCCCCTTGATTCCATTTTTTCTCTGTCTAGGAAGTTTGGAACCCTTTGATTTGTCTCTTCCAGTCTCTTGGGAATACCAGGTTTCACTTATCTTATATCTATTTTCTTTTCATTTTGTTAGTTCTTCTAAGTACTCTATTTTTCTTTTTGAGTTACTCGTACTAAACCTCGCATTCATCACTATGATGGTTTGCGTGTTTCTCCTTCATTTAATACTGGTAGTAATAAGGATTTTCCCATGTCTCTTTCCTGTTTCTGGTATGTTGTTCTTTTTTCATTTCCAGAAATTCTGACATTAAAAAAATCCAACTTTTCCATAATATTTTGATCTTCCTTCATCATAATTATTCATTTTGTGTCTGAATCTGCAATTTTCTCCGTTTCTGCAATATCCTCTTGCATAATAAATACAGTTATTATCTCTTGAGTAGAATTTCGGAGCTGATGCTTTGAAATTCTTTGCTGACACCTCTGCATATCTCATTGGTGGTTTGCTTTTCTCTTTTACCTGATATTCTTGATTTCTCTCTTTATTTGTTTCTTTCTTATTTTGGATTTTATTACTTGGTTGGTTATTTATTTGATTATGATTCATGGCTACAGGGTGCATATATTTGCATTTTTGTCGAACTTACATCCTTTTCCTTCTTTTAGGTTTTTTACATATTTTTGGATGCAGATCTCTGCAATCATCCCCATATCCATCTAAGTATGCACATTTACCATATATTTCATAGTTTTGACATATCTTAGGATGTTTGTAGTAAACATCTTTCTCCAAATCTGCAATTCCCTCTTTCAAAAGGTTGCAGATTTTGTCTTTCTTGTCTATTTTTTCTCTTTCCCGTCATTGTATAGATCTGGGTAGAGCCTCTTCGGGATTTGCTTTTCTGTTGTCATATCGTAATTTATTTCTTCGTAGTATGCTGCTTATTGCCTCATATGTAGTATCAATGAGTATCTCTGCATCCATACTTTTATCTTGTTCTTTGTTTCCTTATTTTTTTCTGTCATTTCATTTTTGTTTACTTCTCTTCCGTTTTCCTCTTCTTCTTTTTCTTCTTCTTCTTCCTCTTCCTTCCTTCTTCTTCTTCATCCTCAACTATTTGTACATTCAATCTTGATTTAATAACATTGTCTATCCATGATAGACATGTTGAACAAAAAATTCTTGTATCTTTTCTCAAATCTTGTATTACCTCAGCACACTGTGGATGGGTCGGAATGTTGCATGCAGCACATTTTCTGATTAGGTTTTGTGGATTGACTATGCTATACCAAACCTTACACAGTTTGCATGCTTTTGGCATTCTTTTTCCTAATGCATCAATTAGTATATTCACAAGATTCACCTTATTCATTTTCTTTGTCGGAATATGTTGGTTTATGTATATTTTCTTTATGAGTCTCTTGACCACTTGGATTTTATTTGGAACTTCTTCAATTATTTTCAAGATGTTTTCATTAGATTTGTTCCAGTTTGAAGGATTATATCCTTCTAATATATCTATGAATGCTTTTGTATCTTTTTGGTTAGGACTGTTGCTGATTTCATAGATGAGAAATGCCAGTTCCCTTCCTGCTACCTCATCGTATTGCGAATCTGCTAGACACGCCAAATTACGCCACCTTTTCCCGCAGTTGGAACTTACTGCCATCTTGTTCTGATTTATAGTATTACACTTGATAAACTAACTTAGAAGACGCTTTATCCTACTATTTTCACACTAATCTTATCACCGATAGTTCACGAACACTTCTAGTTATTTCTCAAATTCTAGTCGTATGAGGAAAGCTCAACGAACCTTTCCCAACTTTTCATTTCTTCTCCTCCATAATTCTCCATCCAGGTAAAAGTCTCCTGTGACGCCCACCAGAGACACTTTCGGGTGTGGCTGGGGAAGTTTTACGATGGTCGCGGATTTTGAGATAATATTTTCCCTAACCAAGGAACAATTTCTTCTATATTCTGTAATTAGGGTGTATTCCTGAAGGTTGATGGTGTTAAATTCGTTTCCGTGTCTCATATTGTTATGGTGTTGTTGATTTTTTTCATATTCCATATAAAATTTATCGTAAAAAAAAAACCGTAAATTCGACTACTGAAATAATGACTGTGAGGTAAAGTTGCTAAACCCAATGACAGTAGGTTTAGGTTCCTTTTAGTCACACCTGGCTTATACATTTTGTAAAATACGAGTAATCAATTAGTCCATATTTTTTTAATACTTCCTCTCTCTCTCTCTCTCTCTCTCTCTATACATCTATACTATATATATATATATATATATATATATATATATATATATATATATATATTATATATATATATATATATATATACATATATATATATATAGATATATATATATATATATATATATATATATAAATATATATAGATATATATATATATATATATATATATATATATATATATATATATATATATATATATATATATATATATATATATATATATATATATATATATATATATATATATATAATATTATATATATATATATATATATATATATATATATATGTATATATGATATATATATATATATATATATAGATATATATATATATATATATATATATACATATATATATATATATATATATATATATATATATATATATATATATATATATATATCTTAATTCTCAGTATAGTATAATTTCTTTTACTTTTTCTAGCATTCTTCACATAATTTTTGGAACGTTTTAGTTATATCCCAGTTGTTAGTTCTCTAAATGAGTGCCTGTCCAAGTTAAGTTTCAACTAATTTTGAACTATTGTTGTAGTCGAAGATTTAGCTGACCTTATTCCAGCACATTCTCTTGCTCTAAGATCAGCCAATAGGTGAAAATAATTCTTTGAGAGAGACAGTTATAGTCATTGAAACGGAAGTTAACCAGTAATGCAAATACGAGGAAAATGTCGTGTTAGAGAGAATGTTTACGGTCTTTGCCACCCATATTTCACTTACTTACGAGTTTTACATAACAAAAAGTTTTACTTACGACAGTAAACATTCATTTGTTGTGTTCCCCTGTCATCTACTAGAACTGATATGTTTATTTCTTTTCGTCCAACTGCATCAGCGATCGGCTATTATCACCTAATATTATCGTTAATGTCAAAATTATCAGGTTCACAATGACCTCTTATACATAAATATAAAACACTGAACATTTAATTTTCTGAGAAATTTCGAACATTTGACTTTCCAGTAATAAAATCTAGATATAAAGGTTCTATACGAAGATATCATGGCTGGGTAAACTCTCTCTCTCTCTCTCTCTGTCTCTGTCTGTCTGTCTCTCTCTCTCTCTCTCTCTCTCTCTCTCTCTCTCTCCAATGACGAAATTTAATGGCATAGCAGAAACATCCATAGTCTTCGCTGTCTGTTATTTTCTTAATTGCTGGTCTCACAGAGCATTATGAATAGATAGAGTTTTCAAATTAACGTTCTTTAGTTCATTATAGGAAACGGAACTTTAGAAACAGTTAAGAACAAAGAAAATTTTTAAAATATAAAAGGAAAAATAATTTAATTTTTCGATAATGCTTAAAAGTCGATTGCTTACTCAGAGTCAGTCAGGGCAGGCAATGTCAATCTCGACTTCAGTTTTACTTCAGTTCGTTCTCAAAGAGAGGACTTTTGCTTTATGTACTGAAGAAATCGTTTATTTTGAGCTCGCTAAACAAACCGAACAACCATCGTGATTTGGATGCCAAAAACACTAAGCACTAAGCATATGTTTTTGTGCCACAAAATTTCTATTCACATGCGCTTTTTTTTCACCCAGGCATCGGATTAATACTTGTTTATCTTATATTTATTTATTTATATATGTATCTTTTGGTTATTATTCATTCATTATTCTGATAATATATGTGTATTGATTTGGTTTCCTTTTTATTGATTACTTAAATCAATAACTCGCATGTATTTGTTATACAGCTTATAGAGCTATCTATACAAGTGGCTGTGATAATCCTTGATAAAAGTTTCCTTCTGATGGAAATGTTATTTTAAATCTATGAAAAACTACTTCAAAATTTTTTTTCTTCTATGCCTGATTGGTTCTCTTTGCTTGCGTAATTTGTAATACACACTTACTTAAATAGGACGCATATTTGCATAAATACAAAGAAATATATGCAAATACTTTTGAATAATTGCATCCGGAAAAGGCCGATGTGATTAGAGAGTAATGAGATTTGGCTCCAGTTATTTAGATCATGATGCACTCATTATATCCAGGGTCAATCTAATTGCTTGATCTGAGCTCTATCAAATTTTTTAAAAGGGAGTCTGATTAAATTTCAACAGATTAGGTCATTACTGTCCGTCACTCAAGAGATTTTGGACGATTCTCACAATATTTGGCCGATAAACGTTTTACCCTCTTACATAATATTCCATGAATAACTGAAATAAAATACATTCTTTTAAAACACATATTAACCGTTTTGGTAAATATCTTCTCTCTCTCTCTCTCTCTCTCTCTCTCTCTCTCTCTTTCTCTCTCTCTCTCTCTGTCGTGACAGAAGATTTCATCATTTCCATTCAGTCCTCTCTCTGTGGTTCGTGATGCAAAATAAGTCACAAATATCTACTTCAACAATGAAGACGCTCAATTCACTGATGGACACCTGTCATCCTTTCCCTGACAGAGACCAAAAGTAGCCTCATAATTACCTCATCTTCTCCTTCGGAACGAAAGGAAAGAAGACCTTAGGACAGAGCAATGGATAGTCGTGTTAGGATGGAATTTCTCTTTCTCTAACTGAAGACCTTTCGTTGGTGGCCAAAGTCGGTGAAACAAAGAATATCGTATGTGTGGGCGAACGAAAGATATCGTGCACAGTGTGGAAAAATTAAAGTTGCTTGGGTTTAATTGTGATTATTTATTTTCGGTGCGTTGCTTGGTGTATGTGTGTGTGTGCATGTGTTTGTGCGTGTGAGACACTAAAAAAGTGATAGGAAAACAATATCAAGTTCATTATTCTCCTCTCTCTCTCTCTCTCTCTCTCTCCCTCTGCTTCCGTTTGATTTCTTTATATAAAAAGAACTGTGTGTCTTTCTTTAAATACTTGAAAAGCCTAGCCGATAAAGTAACATAATTAACTAAGGCAGCTAATACCGTCGCTCATAAAATCAAGGAAATAAAATAGTGGAATTATTCTAAATTTGAACCTTTCTGAGGCTAGATAATGGCGGAAAATGGTTTCTGAGATTCAGGACAATGCTCTGAAGCTTTCAGATATTCAACTTTGGGCAGTGTTGTATCCCAAAGTTAGTTTCATGAAAGGATAACTTTTAGCAAAAGTTTCAATAGCAAATGAAATATCCAAAACTTCACCTCCAACAGAACAAGCAGACAGAAATTGGGAAAACCTTCCAGTGTAAATGAATAATCGTAATTAGCTAAGTGGGTTTATTGATGTTATTCGATTTTGTTGGGAACTTAGAGAGGTCAATGTTTCACTCTCGAATAGACTGCCCCTTAAATATATATCTATATCATATATATCTATATATATATATATATATTATATATATATATATAATATATATATATATATATATATATATATATATATATATATATATATATATATATGTATATATACACACGCACACACACACACACCATACATATATATATATATATATATATATATATATATATATATATATATATATATATATATATATATATATATATATATATATATATATATATATATATATATGAATAACTTGATCACGAAGTATATAAAACGTGATGCTATGTATAAATAAAGGTTTTTGCCACGAAGGAAAAAAATGAAAAACAAAGAGTGGCCGAGCACTTTCGGTCCTATTGGTTTTTTTCATTTTTTTCCTTCGTGGCAAAAAACCTTTATTTATATATATATATATATATATATATATATATATAGTATATTATATATATATAATAATAATATATATGATATATAATATATATATATATATAATGTGTAGTGTGATGTATATAATATGTGTGTGTGTGTGTGTTGTGTGTGTGTTGTGACTGGTAAAAATGTTCCATTACAACAGAATTCCACCTAATAAAAAGAGCCCATAAAAACGCCAAAATATAATAACGTACATATATATTGTAAAATGTATACTGATGAACACATATACATATATATATATATATATATATAGATATATATATATATATATATATATATATATATATATATATATATGATATCTATATATTTATATGTGAGTGTGTATGTCTGTATTGATATATAAATAATATACTATACTATATATATATATATATATATATATATATCATATAGATATATATCTTATATATATGTATATATATATATATATATATATATATATATATATATATATCAATATATATATATATATATATTTATATATATAGTCAATGGGTCCAATTCGCTTTAAAGAAACGAAAAAAACTGCCCGTGGGCTACATTAAAGATTTAAAAGCAGCTACCCACACGTGGTCATAGGTAATTTAGTCAGAAATATTTTTTTCTGACTAAATTAACTGTGTCCACATGTAGATGGTTGTTTTTAAATCTTTAATCTAGCCCACATGAGGTTTTTGGGTTTCTTTAAAGTTTTTCTCATTGTACTAATCAGTCTTGCCTATAGTAAAGGGTCGTTAAGACCGAAAGATCTCGGCAGTTCTCGTTTTTCATTTTCGACCGTGGCATTACTTTTATTTATATTTCACATTTTATATATTTCATAATCAAGTTATTCAATAAATGCATGTACATAATTATGATATCCCCAATGCTGTATTAACCAAACGAATCCTTCGTGGTTTTTTAGATACGCTTGTCACTTCAATTATATTTACATATGTACTATGTGGTAAAAGTATCCTGTAGATTCTACGTATGTATACGTATGTGCGTCTTTGATTGTGGATTTATCCATACCTAAATCACCTAATTATATTAAACATTATTTTTTGAAAAACGTATCTAGATATAGACGAAAGTTATTAGTACTTTAGTTTATTTAAAGGGTTTAAATTAATGGTTGATTCCAGAGTAACTGGTAATTTATTTAACAATGAATTTGTCAGGTGAACGTTACATTTCGAGGAACATTATTCCTATCAAGCGTTTCATATTTGATTAATCATCGTCATAAAGCCGCGAATAAATAACCATACAAATTTAATCATGGCCTTTGTTGAAAAAAGGACATCCTGTTGTTATTACCCAATAATGACAGAGATTCCATAAAAAAAAAAAATGTTTTGAGAGCATTTTCCCCAGCGGATATGATGTCGTGTTGTACTAAAATTACACAGTTAATGTAATGGAGTTTTGACCCCTTGTTATATCGGACGTAGCAGAAATCATATTACCAATCAAAGTGGTTTATGACTTTTATGCTGCTACAGCTCGAAATTGATATTAATAATGAACGGGGTCTTCTGTGTATAGAGATGGCTTTTCGGTTTTAAAAAAATTATAAATGTTGGTTTTTGATATTGTATTCAAATATTCTTTTTCAGCTAATATTTCCACTGTATTCCTTTGAGAATAGAGCGAGAGAGAGAAGAGGAGAGAGTGAGAGAGGAGAGCTAGAGAGAGAGGGGGGGGGGGGGGCGTCGTTAGTTGCTATAAGAAATAAGTGACATTTCTGATTTTTGGAGTTTTCTACGCTAGGTTTTCTGTAATCGTATACGATTACTGAATACACAAAGTATCAGTGCTTTATGGGGCATTATATAACATTTTACGGCATTCCCTCCCATCTGTAATTCATGAGGAGATGGAGGTAATAGACAATAAGTAACATAATGTAAAATACACAGTGGATATAGGATATGATTTTTTTAGTTTATTAGAAAGTTTTTGAAGGTAAGGTTGTTACACATAACCCAAAGGAACTTTGGCGCAAGTTCAAAGCTGGTTAGTTAAACCTGTAGACAATAGGATTGGGATGACCTAATGTCTTGGAAACTGCAGTGAAACGCTGCACTGTTCACGCTCATCTAATTACGTGTCAGCCAGTCATAGTTACAATTCTGTCTCTTACCCCCCCCCCCCCTCCTCTTCTGATAGTTTCCTTCCTCCACGAAAAAATATTCAAAAAAATATTTTTTATTTTCGATGCCAGATTACCGTGTGTTGACGAAATCGAATCCCATTTTAATATATATATATATATATATATATATATATATATATATATATATATATATATATATATATATATATATGGGAGTGTGTTCGTGTTTACAATCAAGGAGATATAGTTATCAATGATGCCATGTGTAATTTCCCTCTTCTAACATCAGTCAAAAGCCCATAGCAAATTACAGTACTATTAGCCATTCTACTTCCAATTTATTCCAGATTCGAAAATACGCATCAAAATCACATTCCAATTAAAACCTGGTAAACGAAACCACCCAAAGAGTAAATGGTAATAAGTATTACTCTAATCTATATTTAATCTTGTTAAAAGATATTGTCATTAATTAGTCAACGCAGGATCTTTCGAATACGGAAATGGCTAATTAAGATTCATGGGTACTCTCTCTCTCTCTCTCTCTCTCTCTCTCTCTCTCTCTCTCTCTCTCTCTCTCTCTCTCTCTCTGTCATGGAGACGAAGAAAAG
>NC_061100.1:17841014-17871014 GCF_015104395.2 Macrobrachium nipponense | reverse complement strand
TGGGTTTAAATCCGTGAATGAAAATGTAAAGTATTTTCATTTGATTCTTCTACGCAGATGCCATTAAATATGGTTCTGGAAGAGAGAGAGAGAGAGAGAGAGAGAGAGAGAGAGAGAGAGAGAGAGAGAGAGAGAGGTTAGTTGATCCTTCCTTCCTCTGTATGTATGCTTTCAAAACAGGCACTAAATTGATAAGCCAATGGTTCATGTTACTCTCTCTCTCTCTCTCTCTCTCTCTCTCTCTCTCTCTCTCTCTCTCTCTCTCTCAAACATGAATTGTAGGAAAAAGGGAATTTATTAAAACAATCTTATCATAACTATTAAAATCTTGATTTCCCCCCCCCCAAAAAAAAAAAAAAAAATAAAACCCAAAAAAAAAAAAAAAATCCCAATCTTTAAGATATTGGTTTCCGATTAAAAAAAACAATAATCTTTGAAATCACACTAAAAGTAGTCGAATGCAAAAGTTACGACGGGCTAATTCATCATATATATATATATATATATATATATATATATATATATATATATATATATATATATATATATATATATATATATATATATATATATATATATATATATATATATATATATATATATATATATATATATATATATGTGGGTCGTGAATGGTGCCTTCTTGGTACATATTTCAAGGAGGGTCGAAAGAATCCATGCCGCTAGGAATGCTCCCAGACTTCCCCTTGCCCAGGGTGACTTTAATCCAGGGTATTTTTATTACGGCACCCGATAAAAACCCACAAGCCTGGAAATCCTCTTCGCCCTATTATAAGCCAAATCCCAACCCCGACTTACAAAATCGCGAAGAGACTCAATGAACTCCTCACGCCATATATCCCTGACAGGTATTGTCTACAGTCATCTACTGACTTTTTACGTAAACTCCGAGACTCTCCGTCTACAGGTATCATCGCCTCTCTTGACGTCGAGAGCCTCTTTACGAACGTTCCAGTCGACGAGACGATTGATCACATCCTCGACAGAGTATACAGATGTGAGGAGACACAGACTTTGAACATCCCCGAGGAAGCCCTAAAAGCCCTCCTTGAAATATGTACCAAGAAGGCACCATTCACGACCCACAGAGGACATCTTTATTGCCAGATTGACGGCGTGGCAATGGGATCCCCATTAGGGGTTCTATTTGCCAACTTCTACATGAGTGTCGTCGAAGAAAGAGTTTTCAATAAGATGCCCCACTGTCCTCCCCAATACTACCGCTACATAGACGACACCTTCATAAGAGTTGACAGAGAAGAGGACCTTGAAACTTTAAGAAACACCTTCGAAGAATGCTCCGTCTCCACTTCACGTGTGAAACGCAGCGTTGACGGTGCCCTACCCTTCTGGACGTTCGGGTACAGCAGACCCCTACGGGATTACGCCACCACGGTTTACAAGAAACCCATAAACCCGGTCTATGCTTAATGGGTCCAGCGAGTGCCAGACAGGTATAAAAGATCGGTGGTAGATGCCTTCGTCCGCCGCGCCCTTACACACTGTTCCACATGGAGACCACCAGGGAGATCGAAAGGTCTACACAAGTTCTCATTAATAATAACTTTTCAAACCGTATGGTCGAACGCCAAACGAGGGACTCCATAAATAAATGGCACCAAGAAAGAACGACCGTAACTAACGACCAAAGTGGAGCTATAAAAATATTTTATAAAAATCATATGCACCACAAATATTTGGAAGATGAAAAGGCTATAATGAAAATAATCAGTGAAAATGTCTCCCCCACTACAGAAAGTGATAAAATTAGCCTCATAATTTATTACAAAAACATGAAAACCAGCCAGCTGCTTCTTAGAAACAACCCGGCGCCCCCAGAAACGTCTTTGAAGAGAAGGAGTGTCATCTACGAATTCACATGCTCGGTGGATGGATGCCACCATTCTTATATCGGGATGACCACTACCGGACTCTCCAAGCGTCTCTCGTGTCATCTTCAAGAAGGGGCCATTTTCATTCACTATAGGGAAAAACATAACAGGAGACCAGAAAGAGCTGAGCTTATAAAGAACATAGAAATTATTGACCATGCATCGGACCGAAAACGCCTACGTTATCTTGAAGCATTACATATATTAGAGAAAAAACCGACTATCAACACGGTAAAAGAAACAGAGTTTATTCCCACCATCATAAGAAGAAATGGCGCGCAAGAAACCAACCGACTACGTATACCGCCACGAGAGAGAGAGGAGAGAGAGAGAGAGAGAGAGAGAGAGAGAGAGAGAGATCGAGGGGGGAGAGACAGACAGAGAGAGAGAGAGAGAGAAAGAGAAAGAGAGAAAGAGGAGCAAACAGAGAGAGAAAGAGAAAGAGAGAGAGAGGAGCAGGCAGAGAGAGAAAGAGAGAGCGTGAGAAGGAGCGAACGAGAGAGAGAGAGAGAGAGAGAGAGAAAGGGCGGAAGAAGTAGAGAGAGAACGCGGGAGAGAACGAGCGGAAGATATATCAACCTTACAGCCTGCCGCCCAAGAGGTGGGTACCCCAACCAACACCCAACCGACGCTAATAACCCCGTCCAAACTACGTAGGTCTGAACGCCTCAGGGGGAGATTTTCGTTACCATCCAACGACCAATTAAAATCCGTTCCCACCGACTGCCTGTGCAATGTCGACACGTTAGAGGAATAAACCTAAGACAAATGAAAATCTTTACATGTCCTTAGGAAACTTAATACACCAGCTACATGCTGACGAGAAAAAGATAAGAAATATGGAGATGCTACATCAGAAGCAACCCGACGGAGAGAGGACATAGAAAAAGGTTGGTCAACATCTGGAATGAGAGGGAATAAACACCCCCAAACAGAGCAGAGGCTGGCAGACCAAGTAAGGAACATAAAGAAAAAGAACTGGCTCTCCCCAACAGAAAGAGAGGAACTCGAAAGGGAAATGACGCACGGCAACGAATTACAATATGACGAACTGAGAGACGCTGCCACAGAAGACGACAGGGATGATGAGGTATCAAACAACGACACACAAGGAAACACCGACGAAGTAACAGACAAGATGGAATGGGTAGAAAAGATCAGACAATGGGTGAAGCCAGACACAGAGAGAACAAAGATCCCCTCCATGAAAGCCTACAACACCAAGAAATTAAGGGAGAAAACAAGTGAGGTCAATGAAATAATGAGACTAATACACACCACCAATATCACAAAAACAAATAACTTGACATATGCAGGAGCAAGATTAGTAGCAGAACTGATGGGGACACGAACACCAACACGACCAGCACAACCAACCCAACAAAAATCAAAACAGCAACCTCCTTGGAAAAAGCGCCTGGAAAAGCAAATCATGGTGATGAGATGTGACTTGAGTAAACTGAAAGAGATGGCAGAAAAAAGGCTAAGAAGCAAGAAAACAAGGGAGGAACTGAACGAGAAATACAAAATATACGAGAGGGGACTATACAACACAATAGAAGATGTAAAACAGAGGCTTAAGGCCAAAGCACATGAGTTCCAACAATACATGAACAGGAATAAGGGATACCAACAGAACAAACTATTTGGAACCAACCAGAAAAGACTATACAGCCAACTAAGAGGGGAAGACAACCACCAAGAAATTCCTGAAGCCGAACCAAGTAAGAGACTCTGGGAAAACATATGGAGCAATCCGGTATCACACAACAAACATGCAACATGGCTCCAGGAAGTCAAGGCAGAGGAAACAGGGAGAATAAAACAAAGATTCACTGACATCACGACAGACACAGTCAAACACCAACTAAAGAAAATGCCAAACTGGAAAGCCCCAGGTCCCGATGAAGTCCATGGATACTGGCTCAAAAACTTCAAGGCCCTACACCCAAGAATAGCAGAACAACTCCAGCATTGTATCACAAATCACCATGCGCCCAAATGGATGACCACAGGAACATCCTTGGTCCAGAAAGACAAGAGTAAGGGAAATATAACCAGTAACTACAAGCCTATCACCTGCCTGCCAATAATGTGAAAGTTACTAACAGGTATCATCAGTGAAAGGCTATACAAATACCTAGAGGATACAAACACCATCCCCCACCAACAGAAAGGCTGCAGAAGGAAGTGTAGGGGCACAAAAGACCAGCTGCTGAAAGACAAAATGGTAATGAAGAACCTAAGCATGGCATGGATAGACTATAAGAAAGCCATCGACATGATACCACACACATGGCTAATAGAATGCCCGAAAAGAGGCAACAGAATCAACCAGTTGATGTTCATGGACGACATCAAGCTGTATGGTAAGAGCATCAAGAAAATAGATAATCTAATCCAGACTGTAAGGATTGTATCTGGGGACATCAGGATGGAGTTTGGAATAGAAGAATACGCCTTAGTCAACATACAAAACGGCAAAGTAACGAGAACTGAAGGGATAAAGCTACCAGATGGGAGCAACATCAAACACATAGATGAGACTGGATACAAATACCTGGGAATAATGGAAGGAGGGGATATAAAACACCAGGAGATGAAGGACACGATATATATGCAGAGACTCAAAGCGATAATCAAGTCAAAACTCAATGCCGGAAATATGATAAAAGCCATAAACACATGGGCAGTGCCAGTAATCAGATACAGCGCAAGAATAGTGGAATGGACGAAGGCAGAACTCCGCAACATAGACCAGAAAACTTGGAAACATGACAATACACAAAGCACTACACCCAAGAGCGACTACTAAGCATAGAGGACTGCGTCAACGTCGAGAACAGAGCACTGGGGCAATATCTGAAAACCAGTGAAGACAGATGACTCAAGAATGCATGGGAAGAAGGACTGATAAAAATAGACGAAGACCCAGAAATATACAGAGACAGGAGAATGACAAACAGAACAGAGGATTGGCACAACAAACCAATGCATGGACAATACATGAGACAGACTAAAGAACTGGCCAGCGATGACACATGGCAATGGTTACAGAGGGGAGAGCTCAAGAAGGAAACTGAAGGAATGATAACAGCGGCACAAGATCAGGCCCTAAGAACCAGATATATCCAAAGAACGATAGATGGAAATAACATCTCTCCCATATGTAGGAAGTGCAATACGAAAAATGAGACCATAAACCACATAGCAAGCGAATGTCCGGCACTTGCCCAGAACCAGTACAAAAAGAGGTATGATTCAGTGGCAAAAGCCCTCCACTGGAGCCTGTGCAAGAAACACCAGCTACCTTGCAGTAATAAGTGGTACGAGCACCAACCGGAGGGAGTGATAGAAAACAATCAGGCAAAGATCCTCTGGGAATATGGTATCAGAACAGATAGGGTGATACGTGCAAACAGACCAGACGTGACGTTGATTGACAAAAATCAAGAAGAAAGTATCACTCATTGATGTCGCAATATAATGGGACACCAGAGTTGAAGAGAAAGAGAGGGAAAAAATGGATAAGTATCAAGACCTGAAAATAGAAATAAGAAGGATAGGGATTTGCCAGTAGAAATTGTACCCATAATCATAGGAGCACTAGGCACGATCCCAAGATCCCTGAAAAAGAATCTGGAAAAACTAGAGGCTGAAGTAGCTCCAAGACTCATGCAAAAGAGTGTGATCCTAGAAACGGCGCACATAGTAAGAAAAGTGATGGACTCCTAAGGAGGCAGGATGCAACACGGTACCCCACACTATAAATACCACCCAGTCGATTTGGAGGACTGTGATAAAAAAAAAATAATAATAGATGTAAGTCGACAATAATATAGCATTGTGAGTTGATGGTCTATATTAATAGCTTTCGAACGTATGCAAGGCTCATCTTAGTAAGCATTTGTTCTACAGATGAAACAATAGGTTTCCTACGTCAGCAATGAAAGCCACATTTGGCGAAAGATTTCATCAGATCCGTAAAGCAGTAACGTTTAATTCCACTGAGGAAATACGACGCATATTCAACCCTGATGGAGGTTATTTGGCAAATCCTGAAAAATCCTGAAAGCTGGACTAAAAAGAGAGGAGGAAATAACGTTTAAATGCGTAGTTTTGTCATTTCCTTCTTTTGTGAGATTTGAGCATTATTTAGCTGGATTTAGTTCTGTCAATGCATATTTGTGTGTACCTGGTTATTACACTATCAATCATAGAATTCAAAACTATCCTCACTACAGCTAGATTTCTGAATTCTCATTATTAAAAATAGGGTTGAGTACTCTAAAGGCAATAGTGATCCCTTAAAAGAATTATCAGCAATGTGAGGTGTCAATAATTGAACAAGAAATATACTAAAATACAAGGCATTACTCTATCACTGAACAACCGAGATTGTCTCCCCAATTAGGGCCACTTCAGCAAAATCTGAAGGAACGAAACTATATCATTCTGATTTATTCAGAAAATTACTCCTACCACTGGTGGTTAATAAATGAAATGCTACAGTAAAATTCTAATACAAAATTCAAATATTAATTCAAAATTTATAATAAAAATTCCCAGCCTCACTTTGAAGAAAATTTACTATTAGTTGAAAACATAAAATTGATTCATTCTTGAATCAAACTATGAAACAAAATGAAATCACCAAAATGGTAATATGTGAAGCTAAATCAAGTAAGAATATTGAAAAAGCTCAGAGATTGTAAACACAGAAAATATGTAAAAATATTAAATGATACTAAGATCACACAATTGCACAAAACATGAATATGACATTTGAATTCACTTGAAATGTTCATGTAAATTCGCTAAGTTAAAAATCCCTCACTATCTTGACCGGTCTACTAATATATCTTCAAATTATGCCATGGTATGAATTTTAATTACAGTACCTGTTAACTGCAGTTACTCCCCAAAAAAATTACCTTATTCCTGCAAAAGCGTCTGCTTCACACACACTCACACACGCACATTGCTACAATGCTAAATGTCAGATATTACCAAAAGTTAACAAAACGGAGCGACCGTCAACGAATTACTTTACGTTTACAATTTCACTTTTTTCTAATGAGAGAGAGAGAGAGAGAGAGAGAGAGAGAGAGAGAGAGAGAGAGAGAGAGAGAGAGAGAGAGAGAGATTCTAAACTAATTTGTCAATGATAAGAAAAAAAATTTAAATAATGCGTTGAAATTTAAAGCATTTTCATTTGGTTGGTTCATGCAGCTGCAGTTAGATGTGGTTCTTTGTTCACTAGTTTAAGATATGCGACATTATAGTAACCTTGCATAATCGTATTCCTGATGTATTAGTAAATAAATATATATATATTAATATATCTATATATATATAATATATATATATATATATATATATTATATACATATATATATATAATAATATATATATATATATATATATACTATATATATATATAATTATAATATATATTGTATATATATATATATATATATATATTATTATAATATATATATATATTATATTAATATATACTATATTAAATAACTTTATATATATAATATATTATAATATGTATTATTATATATATATATATATATATAGTATATTTATATTAATTATAATATATTATATATATATATATATATATTATAAATATATATACATATATATGTATATATATATATATATAAATATATATATTATATATTATTTAATATAATATTATTATATATATATATATATAATTACATAAATATTATATATATAATATATTAATAATAAATAGTTTATAATATATATAATATATATATATATATGTGTTTATATATATATATATATATATAATATATTATATATATATATTATATATATATATATATATATATATATATTATATAATTATATATATATATAAATTTATTATTTATATAAACAGAAATAACTTTCACACAAAGCTATATCTGTATTCTAAATACACCACCGCTTTGAACTCTACAGGAAATCCAAATTTTCCGTTCACTGAATTATTATTTATGTAAGTTTTTTTGAGAAGTTGTGAGAAATGTCTACAATATAAAGAGATAAAAGATAAGAATTATATTATTTTTTATTATTATTTTCGTCATCTATTCATGTGGAATACTTTTTGTTTATTACGAATGCGAAAAGCTAGAACGGGCAGAAAAATGATATTCTTGAAACAAATGTGCAAAGAATTTCACTCTTGCGGATCTCTCTCTCTCTCTCTCTCTCTCTCTCTCTCTCTCTCTCTCTCTCTCTCTCTCTCTCTCTCTCTCTGCTTATAGCTAGCACGTGTCGCCCTTTTTGAACAGCCCCCTCCAATAACCTGAGCATAAGAATCGTTGCAAAAAAATCAGCATTGCAAAATGAGAAACCATTCCTAGAATTCAGAGATTCTTCAGTTGAAACGCCAGTGAAAATAAAAGCTACCTGGAATGAGTACTTCAGTGATTAAAAAAAATAAAAACTCTGCTAAATATTTCAGACTGTTTCCTATCGGTCTGAGAGCGTGAACAAAAAAAAAAGGGGGGGGAGAGAAAAGTATTACTGGTACTTCCATAATCATACAAAAATATCTGTCACAAAATAAACCTGGAATAAAAGTATCTGTCACATTCTTATCACACATATTTGTTATCAGATTAACTGATCTATTTTTATAAAAAAAATATGTATAAAAAAAGTCTTGTCGTGACACTCCACCAGGTATCTGTTTGCACAATTTTCAGAAAAGGGACTTTAGTAACTAAAAAGCTACACGTTAAATAAAAGGATTATTGTCCAGATCGTGTTCTGGCATAAGGATTGGAGATAACCATCTTTATTTAACATTTTTTTTTTAATTATCCTTCTTATGATGGGTCTCGTTCTCATTGTAGCTAAGAATGAAGGTATTGTTTTATATTATTATTATTATTATTATTATTATTATTATTATTATTATTATTATTATTATTATTATTATTATTATTATTATTATTATTATTATTATTATTATTATTATTATTATTATTATTATTATTATTATTATTATTATTATTAATTGTACTATCTCGACATATTACTGCTTAAGTAAATTTCCAGGTTAGAAGCCACAGTATCAGAAGAGAGAGAGAGAGAGAGAGAGAGAGAGAGAGAGAGAGAGACGATGAGAGATAGAGAGAGAGAGGAGAGAGAGAGACGGAGAGAGAGAGAGACTGGGGGTTGATTATTCATTGCAAATAGCACTTATCTCAACATTCAGTGCCCATTTGATATGAAAAGCTCAAAGATCATTCCACAAAAGTTTTCTCCATACATAGTGATTATGATAGTAGAGGGGACCTCTCTCTCTCTCTCTCTCTCTCTCTCTCTCTCTCTCTCTCTCTCTCTCTCTCTCTCTCTCTCTCTCTCTCTCTTACTTGGAAAGAGTTATAGAGCGGTTGATGTTTGCAAGTGATAATATATTGCTGATTGGGGATTCTGAAGAAAAACGACAAAACCTCTCTCCCTCTCTCTCTCTCTCTCATCCACGCTCACTCACTTCCCCTCCCTCTTCTATTTCTTTCTTCCTCTATTTTTCTCGTCTCCATGAGTGAGAGAGAGAGAGAGAGAGAGAGAGAGAGAGAGAGAGAGAGAGAGAGAGAGAACCAATGAATTTTAATCAGCGTTTACCGTATTTCAAAGCTCTCACGTTGGTTAATTAATGCCAATATCTTTAATAAAACTATATTAAGTATGGAGTATTACCAATTACCATCCGCTTTCGTGACTTATTATTCTCTTTACTTTTAACTGCGTTTGCATAAAGCTCCTTGAGTGATTCGCTTTACCGGGTTTTAATTGGAATGGGATTCTGATGTGCATCTTCGAATCTAGAACAAATTAGAACTAAGTAGTAGACTCGATAATTGGTGTATTGATTTATTAATTGCCTCTGGAGCTTTTCGCTGCGAGTAGAAGTGGAAAATCACTCATTGAATTATTGGCATGTATATCTCCATAAATGTAAGCACACACACACACACCCATATATATATATATATATATATATATATATATATATATATATATATATATATATATATATATATATATATATATATATATATATATATATATATATATATATATATATATATATATATATATATATTGTGACGAAGTGCCAAGTATCTGGTTACTACACTCATCATTCATTAACTGATACCTCACAAAAGCCAGACACCTGAACCCTCATCACAGGTATTAAACGACTGAATACTCTAAAGGCAACAGTGATCCCTTAACAACTTACCAGTATTGCAGAAAACCAGACTAAGTTCATCAAAACAGGTGTGAGGTAATCTTGTAAGTAATTAAATTAATCAAAGTGTATCACTCCATCAACAACTTTAGAAGTCCAAGTATTTCCCTGATTTCAGAAGTCTAAGTACTTCCCTAGTTCTAAGTCACTTCATGTTAATGAAGGAAAACAGATCAATTACCACTCTATGTTTCTACCTAACATCAATATAATCAAATGCAAATATACTGGTGTAAGATAAAGAAAACACTTATAAAAATTTTAAATAAAAAAAAATTATTATCAAACTCAAAATTTATAAGTGAAATTCACAATATCAGGGAAAATTATTGTTACTTGAAAACAAAGTAAAGTTTAATTGATTCTTGAATCAAATTAAGTAAAATTAAATCAAAATTAATCTATCCCAAAATTCAAGAAAGTCAATTCAATCAAAATTCAAAAGTGTTAGGCAATAATAGAAAATTTGAAATTAATTCACAAGTGCTAAACAATAATAAAACTTGAAAAGAATTCTAAGTAAATGGAAATTAATTTACAAGTGTTAAATTTAATTAAATGTGCAATGATTAAGCAATGAAAATAACTAGGTTAATTAAATTGTGAATGCAAATTAAAATACAGAAACATGTGGAAAATATCACAATTTCAAAAAGTATCAATCACACAGAATACAAAATAAGAAGGCACACTTCAATAAGAAAATAGAGAAATGCACAAAAATGAAACAAACACAAAACACAAAAATTTGCAATGTGTAAAAATAGTTTCTCTCAAACCACTGTAATCATCAGTTATTCAGTTTTTACCAAACCACTGTTCCCATCAGTTGTTAGTTATTAGTTGTTACCTAACCACTGTTCCTATCAGTTATTAATTGCAACTAATAAAAATATAACACACTTTACCTTTTTGGTATACCAATTTCTTTCTTTCTTGATGCAGCTCGTTCACACTTTCACAAAACCAGGCGCCATTACATCAACAATGTTTGTTCAGATTCCACAAAAAACACTATTTAACACTAAATAAACTCTAAGAAATATCAAATATGAAATTCTCAAGTTACGAGTGACCATTCAATACGAAATCGTTATGTTACTTTAAGATCAAAAGTGCTATGCGATGGAGAGAGAGAGAGAGAGAGAGAGCGAGAGAGAGAGAGAGAGAGAGGGAGAGAAAGAGAGAGAGAGAGAGAGATGTGAACCCCTGGAGTATCTAAGATCTAATGAAATTCTCTTCCTTACGGAAGCTGGACAGTGGATGACAAAACGTTTTTGGCAATAATTTTTCCAGAAGCTTCAAAATCTTATGCAACTTTACATACAAAATGTGTAATCTGCACGTGGCTTTGACAAAGACATACACGTATGAGACCAGTCTGTTAAAAAGAAAAAAGACATGTACTCGACTCGATCGACCGAAGCAGGAGCACTTTATCTTATGTGATGACAGAATCTCAAAACACAAATGAAGACTCAAGCTCGCTTATCAAACGTGTGGACAGGTAAACTAACTCTAGCTTTGAACGGACAAAGATATTCTCTCTCTTTCTACATTCTATGTTATATTCTTTTGTAAATTATATTATGCAAAATCTGAACACACATTTAAAACATCCTATCTCTAAACTATCTAGGGATCTGAAAAAATGTTGCCAAAATTCTACATAACATTTTATATAGTCTAAGAGGGGATATATGCATTTTGAAAGTAGCAATATATAATATACCTCCCCCCAGCAGATTTTTTTATCACGGTGTTGAATCCAACGATTCGCAACGAGATAAAAAATCAACAACTACATTGTTTTTGCCATAAATGTGCTGCACTCTTAAGTTATACTGTTGCAAGCACAAAGACCACCTGGTCAATCTTTGATTATGGTTTTTCATTCTCTGGATAAATGATAGTGGATTGAGATCAGACAACACTAAAATTTCTTCATTCCTAGGTCTATTCACATACACTTCAAATTTTTTCAATACGGTGATTAAGGCTAAAGTTTCCTTCTCGATTGTCGAGTATACTTTCTGATGTTTTTTCTGTTTTGTAGACATGAAGCACACATGATGGTAGATTTTATTTTCATCTTCTTGAAGTAGAACAGCTCCAACGCCAAAGTCTGATGCATCAACTTGTATCACAAATTTCTTGTCGAAGTCTGGAGCTGGAAGTACTGGTCTTGAAGTTAAAATGGCTTTTACCTTATCAAAGGATTCTTGACACTCGGAGTCCAAATAAACTTAGCTTTGGGACTAGTTAAGTCTGTCAATGGAGCTACTACGGCTGAGAAATTTGGGCAGAAACAATGACAGAATCCTGCCATGCCTAAAATTCTCTGTAGGTGTTTCCTGGTAGTAGGTGGGGTAGCCTTACGGATACCTTCTACATTAGCATTTACTGGAGCAAGAAGGCCTTTCCCAACTTCAAACCCAAGATACTGCACAGTTGCCTTTCCAAACTCACTCTTCTCTAGGTTGACTGTTAATCCTGCTTCTTGTAGTTTCTTGAAAACTTTCCTCAGAATCTTCAGATGTTCTTCCCGCATTGTAGAGTAAATCACGATGCTATCCAGGTATAGACCCACTCCTTCTATCGATCCTAGCAGTTGATCCATCACTCGTTTAAATGTTGCCGGTGCATTCATCAGACCAAACAGCAGAATAGTATACTAATACAGTCCAAATGGAGTGATAAAAACTGACAGCAACTTTGCATTCTCATCTAAGGGAATTTGATAATATCCTTTCAACAAGTCTCTCTTGGAAACAAACTTGGCTTGCCCAATATTATCAAGTAACTGATCTATAAGAGGCAAAGGATAATTATCAGCCACACTGATAGAATTCAGTTTCCTATAATCAGTACAAATCCTAAATGAACTATCTGGTTTCTTCACTAACACACATGGAGAACTGAAGTGACTTGAACTGGGTTCTGCTAATCCATGTTGCAGCAAATACTCAATTTCCTTCTTCAAAGCATCTCGATGATATGGTGATAAACGATAGGCTCTTTGCTTGAAAGGTCTTCCATCTTCTTGAATCTTGATTTCATGCTTGGTCAGATCAGTATGCATAGGCACATCTGTAAAAATTTCTGGAAAACTTCTAATTATTTCACTTAAGTCTTCACCTTGTTCAACACTCAGATGTTTCAGTTTATCCTCCAAATTTTCCAAAATTGAAGAATTATTCATCTTGCTTGTAGCTCCCAATTCGTAGCCATCATCGTCTTCTGTAGATAAAGTTGTTTGGGTTACTGACACAGTTTCAGTTTTAGTTTCTGAGAAATAAGGTTTCAAGAGGTTCACATGTATCTTCCTTTGTCATCTTCTTCTTTCTGGTGTTTCAATCACATAAGTTCTATTACTTAACTTCTGAATTATCTTGTAAGGATCTGGAAATTTATTACTGAGGGGAAATCTCTTGACAGGTAAGAACACTAACACTTGTAGACCAACACTAAAACTTCTTAGCTTAGCCTTAGCATTAAATCTCCTTTTCATTTTCTCTTGACTCATTTTCAAGTTTTCTAAATAGAATTTTCTAATCTCTTTCAACCTTTTCCATAAGTTCTTCACATACTTTCCTTGGCTTTCCTCTTGATTTTCTTCCCAATTTTCTGCAAGAATCTTCAATGGTCCCCTAACTTATCTTCCAAAAATCATTTCATTAGGTGAACATCCCATACTTTCTTGATAAGCACTCCTAACTTCAAACAACATTAATGGTAAACCAACATCCCATTCTCTTCCTGACTCAGAACAATACTTTAAGATCAAAAGTGCTATGCGATGGAGAGAGAGAGAGAGAGAGAGAGAGAGAGAGAGAGAGAGAGAGAGAGAGAGAGAGAGAGAGAGAGAGAGATGTGAACACCTGGAGTATCTAAGATCTAATGAAATTCTCTTCCTTACGGAAGCTGGACAGTGGATGACAAAACGTTTTTGGCAATAATGCTTCCAGAAGCTTCGAAATTTTACGCAACTTTATATACAAAATGTGTAATCTGCACTTGGCTTTGACAAAGACCTACACGTGATGACAGAATCTCAAAATACAAATGAAGACTTGAGCTGGCTTTTCAAACGTGTTGACAGATTAGGAAAAAAACTCTAGCTTTGAACAGACAAAGACTCTCTCTTTCTACATTCTACTTTATATATTCTTTTATAAATTATGTTATGCGAAATCTGAACACACATTTAAAACATCCTATCTCTAAACTATCTAGGAATCTGAAAAAATGTTGCCAAAATTCTACATAATATTTTATATAGTCTAAGAGGGGATATATGCATTTTGAAAGTAGCAATATATATATATATATATATATATATATATATATATATATATATATATATATATATATATATATATATATATATGTGTGTGTGTGTGTGTATATATGTATATAATACATATGTATATATATATATATATATATATATATATATATATATATATATATATATATATATATATATATATATATATATATATATACATATATATATACATATATATAAAGGTTCTTGCCACAAAATAAAAAAATGAAAAGTGAGATTTCCAAGCATTTTCGGTTTAGTTCGACCCTTTACTCAGGCTCAACTTTTCTTACAGAGGAAAAACATAGTCAAGGTAGGCTTAATATCCAAATTGACACTACTAGATTAGCAATAAGGTCGATTTCACTCTACAGAAACGAGGAAACGCCTGAGGGCAGACACACTTTGGAGGATACACACGCAGTCAACAGATGATTAATCGAAAAAACAATACATTTTGAAAAAAAAGGAGGCATATACAACTTATTATCATGAAATTTTCAAAAATGTTCCTAGAAAAATTATTAATGAAAAGATGAAAGAAAATATATAAATATATCGAACATGAGAGAGAGGGAGAGAGACTCTCGAGCAAGAGAGAGAGAGAGAGAGAGAGAGAGAGAGAGAGAGAGAGAGAGAGAGAGAGAGAGAGAGAGAGAGCGAGAGAGAAAATAACTATATACATGTGGGACTAATTTATTAGTAGTTCATTTATTTTAAAATAAATGAACTACTAATAAATCAGTCCCACATGTATATAGTGATCTAAGACTGAACGTTTTTGGTGCGAGTGACAAATTTACGAGTGTTGTTTATACTTCAGTGGTGGACTGGGTCTAAAAATTGTGGTTGCCGAATGACAAAAAAGGAGGGCCCACTCCAACCCTCAGCCAAAAAACTATAATAGAGTTTACATAAAAAATCCATAGAATACTTGAAAATACGTAAGTGGAAACAAACGAGACAAATTATTGGGACGTTTTATTTGTCACTTATAGGTGTAAATCACCTAGACATATGAAAATGATATCTTCCATTGGTCTTATTTGTAAGGGGCCATTTGCCATCGGGCAAGCTGGCAACATGGCCAGTCCGCTAATGTTTATACAAGATCAATTATTGGCAGGATTTTCTTGCGTCTCTAAAGATATCTATTCTATGGTCTCTTAATTTGGTAAATTAGTAAAATGCAATTTATTCAAACACATTATTCATATTACTTTAAATCGCGTCTAGAAACACTCGTTGCTCAAGTTATTGTCATAATTGATAGTTGTTCATTATCTATTTTACCTGCTGAATAATGTCTCCTTTGCTCTACGACAATTAGTTATGAATTCTTTACATACACTCGTAATTATCTTGCACTACGATTGTTACGACACACATAATATATTCAGATTTTGGTAATGAATACCTTTAAGACATTCGTAATTAGTTACGCATTTAAACTGAAGTGGAGTGTAGCAATTCATAAGCTTCACATATTGTCATGGGGCACATTTATGTCTCCTACCAATTTAAAGGCTTTAAAAATACAATGCAATATATCAAAATAATATATGTTGCTATCATAGATATCAAAAGTTTCAAAAGGTCCCATGAATTCATTCAATTATAATTTGTCTTTTATTGTTTATTACGTTGAACATTTACAGAGACTACGGAACGAAATTGTTTCTTATTATTCGACTTCATAATTTATACGTATAATGCAATAGATTTTCTCTAATTCTCATAATAAGGTCCCCTCATAGTTTCTGAAGCCGGAACAACGCTTTACAATTAGAACTATTCCGCACCAAAATTGAAACACGATTAAAAGCTCCAAACTAGAAGAGGGTAATAAGAATAATAATCAATCCTAATCCTTAGACGATATTTAAGTTTATGTCCTTTTACAACTTGGAAAATTCAGCGTGATACAGAAAACTGCCTCTTTAATCGTACTATTGCGTGCACAGGAAGGAGGAATTAACTTATTTTTTTTTAACGTTAAAGTTTATATGAACAGGATGGAATCTTCTCTTAACGTTTTCGAGGACAAATATCAAATGAAATAGGGATATTTAATTACAGGATCCGTTTCACCTTTGTGTGCAGATATTAACGAGTTTTTATGATATAATTACAGCCTATTCTTCAGGGGAGGAAATTAGATAAAACATAATCAGTGAGAGGTGAATGGGATCTTAAAAATACTTACATATACATACATACATACATAAATACATACATACGTACATACATACATACATACATACATACAAACATACATACATACATAAGCGTCTCTGTCTATTCTCATAATTCAGAATTTTCTTCAGTTCGTTTTTAAAATTTTCACTTACCTACCTATCCTCACAGATCACAAACGAACAGAGAAAATTACTTTAGGCAAAAACGTCTTCACAGCTTTTACCAAACATTAGCGAAACAGGAAAGTTTACAGTAATATACCAAGATGACGTTTGGCCATAATGTTATTTGCCTTTCAAGGAAGCCAGAATAGATTACATTATATTTTAAACGGTGTGCAAACCATTTCACCCTTAGCAAATATTCACCCCTTCCACTTCCACGTACTTTTAATGTGACTTTTAATTAACACGAATATCTGACGGATACTGCAATCAGGGAAGGGTAATCTGTGATGTACTTTAGGGTGGGATTTTCTACATTTAAATTTTGTTCCCTGTTTAAAGACGTTTTCTTAGAGTAGTGTATATACACATACACACACACACGCACGCAAACACGCACACACACACACACACACACACACATATATATATATATATATATATATATATATATATATATAATACATATATATATATATATATATCTATATAATATATATATATATAATATTATATATATATATATATATATATATATATATATTATATATAGCACGTGATTCATTTATCACACATATCCACAGGTGAAAATAAGAGACAGGGTGAAGGTCCTGACCGGTTTCGGCTTTATTTTCAACCCATTGACAAAGGACTGATACATAGTATTAGATTCACGAGTATATATACTACAAAATCAAAAAGAACCTTAAAACAACAAAAATTTGCTTGTACTACCTTATAATAGTAATATGAAAGATATCCCATATCTCCTGAAGAATTTTGGTGTTAATGTAGCTTTTAAAAACAATAAAACAATGAAACAGGTACTTATTAAGAACTTCCCCGACAATGCTAAAGGATGTTTATATAAAATCCCGTGTAAGTCTTGTGACAACTTTTACATTGGTCAAACGGGGAGAGCACTGGAAAAAAGAATAGAACAACATAAACAATGTGTGAGATATGCACAGGGAAATAGTGGTATATTTGTACATGTTAGTGAGACCAATTATGCTATTAACTGGGAAGGGGCAAAAAAGCTGGTGTGTTCTAATAATGCATTGGAAAGGAATATCATTGAATCTAGTTTTATAAAAGAAAGTTACAACAATAATATGAACATCAGTCAAGGAATATATAAACTTGATCCTTTAATATCAAAATAAATTTGTAAACTGTTTAAATTTTATGGTAGGCTGTAGAGATATATGAAAAATAGGATTATTATATATGTAAACACAGTAAAGGGGGCAGTAGTGGTAATGAGATGTTCAACCCCGCCTCCCTGACACCTGTCAGGTGTGGACTTGTACCCTAAGCGGTAGTATCCCTTGAGAATTTATTGTAAATTTTAGCCAAGTGATTTTTGAAAGCCACTCCTACCTTGACACCTGCCTGTGGGTGGATCTGCAGTCTCAAACGGTTGTGTGTATGTTCGTCAGTACTGTCTTTATAGTATATATACTCGTGAATTCTAATACTATGTATCAGTCCTTTGTCAATGGCTTGAAAATACAGCCGAAACCGGTCAGGACCTTCACCCTGTCTCTTATTTTTCACCTGTGGATATGTGTGATAAATTAATCACGTGCTAAAGTGATTATAATCATCAATGGATACCACGAGCTCCTTCCGATCTTTCTGTGTTCTTTTCCCCATCTTGGAATATGCAGTCACTGACTTCGCAGACGCCTTCACTTAAGCTCTTACAAACAAGGAACACCTGCGGTTTCTACGTGAATGTCGTGATGAACAAATGATACCAAGATCAATGATAACCAAGTCCTTGTCAAAATTAGAAGACCAACCGTTCAGTGAAATACAACGAGCCATTTTGGACAAACATATCAGTATTAAGACATTGGAAACTAAAAAGAATTTTGAAGATTTATCGAGAAAAAGACGTCATTTTGAAGCTTCAGTACCATCGGATTGGAAAGATTCTCTGCAGGAATATTGTTATATGAATATGAGGAAGAAAGTGTATCAGAAGCTTAAACGTAAACATGACAACAAAATGAAACTCCTGATCGAAAGAAGCCCCTGGACTACCTACGCCAATCATGAATGTGTCGTCAATTTATCAAACAAGCATCTGGATAGTAATGTAACCAGTGCTTTAGGCTATGGTTTAAATTTTGCTCTATCAACTGGAAGTATAAATAGTGTAGAAATTACTAAAGGATTGTGCAGCTTAGAAAAATATAGTGATTTAACTAGTGAAGACATCAACATAATTAAGGGAGTGATTTATGGAAGCATGAAAAAGTCAGACACCACAAACGTACCCAAAAGATTTATGAATGCCATCAATGAACTGAAAAAAGATAAAGATATACACATGACAAAAGCAGATAAATCAGGTGCCCTAGTAATTTTAAACAAAAATGAATACATAGAAAAAATGGAAAGTCTTATAAAGAATTAAATAAGAACGCAATAGAAAGTGTGAATAGTGGTTTCAATAAAAAAAGTGAAAAATCTGTTAAAAAGTAACGAAAGCCTTATAAAGAAGGTGTGTGTGACCTCTCCATCGCTACCGTATATGTATGGTACGATATAAACCCATAAAACAAACTTCCCAGCCAAACTAATTATCAGCTGAGTGAGTTCCGCATCTTATAAATTAGCAAAATATTTAGTGGATATCCTTAACCCATTGGTGTGTAACATCTGTAATGCCAATATTAAGAATAATGTGGACTTGATAGATAAACTAAATAGTCTAAAAGTTAATAGTGAATCGAAACTTGTGAGCTTTGATGTAGTATATCTTTTCACAAAAGTGCCTATTGATGATTTATTGGAGTTTCTATAGGAATCATTAGAAAACAAACAACTGGATATTCCATTTTCTAAAAGCACCTTAATTGAATTAATAAAATTATGTGTTAAAGACTGTAAATTTGAATTCAATGGAAAATTCTACTCACAAAATTTTGGTATGGCAATGGGAAACCCTCTGTCCCCAGTGCTAAGTAATTTATATATGGAATTTTTTGAAAAGAAAATTTTAAATAATATAATTCCACGCAATGTACCTTGGTTTAGATATGTTGACGACATAATTTGTGTATGGCCAGGGAACGAAGATGTAAATAACTTTTTTGCCTGGTTAAATCAATTAGTACCATCAATTAAATTTACTATGGAAATAGAAAAAGATGAATGCCTACCCTTTTTGGATGTCCTCATACGGAGAAATAGTAGTGGGTTTAAGTATAGTGTTTACAGAAAACCTACTAATATTTCTTCCTATGTACATTTCTATTCTGGACAAAACAATTAGGTTAAAATATCAGTGTTTGCATCCATGTTTTTAAGAGCACTACGGGTATGTAGCCCAGAATATAAAGATGAGATAGATAAGATTCGGAATACAAGCAAAAATCTGAAATATCCAGAAAATGTATTAAACAATGCATTAAAAGCGTCAAAAAAGACCAAATATCAAAATCAAAATAGACCTTACAACAACAAAAAATTTGCTTGTACTACCTTATAATAGTAATATCCCACATCTCCTGAAGAATTTTGGTGTTAATGAAGTTTTTAAAAACAATAAAACAATGAAACAGGTACTTATTAAGAACTCCCCGGACAATGCTAAAGGATGTGTATATAAAATCCCGTGTAAGTCTTGTGACAACTTTTACATTGGTCAAACGGGGAAAGCACTGGAAAAAAGAATAGAACAACATAAACAATGAGTGAGATATGCACAGGGAAATAGTGGTATATTTATACATGTTAGTGAGAACAATCATGCTATTAACTGGGAAGGGGCAAAAAAGCTGGTGTGTTCTAATAATGCATTGGAAAGGAATATCATTGAATCTAGTTTTATAAAAGAAAGTTACAACAATAATATGAACATCAGTCAAGGAATGTATAAACTTGATCCTTTAATATCAAAATAAATTTGTAAACTGTTTAAATTTTAAGGTAGGCTGTAGAGATATACGAAAAATAGGATTATTATATTTGTAAACACAGTAAAGGGGGCAGTAGTGGTAATGAGATGTTCAACCCCGCCTCCCTGACACCTGTCAGGTGTGGACTTGTACCCTAAGCGGTAGTATCCCTTGAGAATTTATTTTAATTTTAGCCAAGTGATTTTTGAAAGCCACTCCTACCTTGACACCTGCCTGTGGGTGGATCTGCAGTCTCAAACGGTTGTGTGTATGTTTGTCAGTACTGTTTTTGTAGTATATATACTCGTGAATTCTAATACTATGTATCAGTCCTTTGTCAATGGCTTGAAAATATAGCCGAAACCGGTCAGGACGTTCACCCTGTCTCTTATTATTCACCTGTGGATATATATATATATATATATATATATATATATATATATATATATATATATATATATATATATATATATATATATATATGAGAAAGAGAGAGAGAGAGAGAGAGAGAGAGAATTTCATTGGAAATGAAATATAAATCGCTTTCTGTTAAGGGAAAATATAACGTGCCATCGAATTTGTAAGGAGAGAGAGAGGCGAGAGAGGCGAGAGAGAGAGAGAGAGAGAAGAGAGAGCTTATCTGATGCGTAATCAGACGAGATTGAACCGTACCTAAGTGGAGAAACTCAAATTTCCAAGGACCTTGGGTAGCCCATGACCTATCATCTACAGACTAAACCAGCTTTAAATTGGTGTCAAAGTACTCTTGTTTTATGAAAGAAGTGTGTGAGTAAGTTTGACAGCCTTACCCATAAAAACCTGCCAGTACGCTAGATTATATCCTATGTTCATTGCACAGTTTAATACTTTACATTGTCTCTGACCACTTCATGGGAGGAAATACTGTAAAACGATGTACAATGTCTTACAAACCACAGATAAGTTGTTTATTTATTAATCATCTAAGACTACTGTAGACTTAAAATGGTACTTCTTAAAAGTTTTTCAATGATTCACCCTCCAAAGAACAGTGAAATTACAGATTTCATAAATAAAATATAAACTTTGTAAAATAATACTGATCTAAATGACTTAAAACCTAATACATTTTTTCGTTATCTTCAGGCCAAAACAAATATCTCTATACAAACTAGCCTTCATTTATTATTAATATCAATTTCGTGCTGTAGCAACATAAAAGTCATAAACCACTTTGATCGGTAATATAATTTCTGCAACGTCTAATATAACATGGGGGTCAAAATTCCATAGCATTAATTGTATAATTTTTGTACAATACAGCATGATATCCAGAGGGGAAAAAGACTAAACGGTTTATTGAGCTTGTTTGACAAATTACCTTTTGTTTTTATATAGGTTTTATTTTAGATAAAAAATGGAAGTTCTGTCATCACTCTGGAAATGGCGACAGGATGTCATTTTGCAACAGAGGTCTTGATTAATTTTACAACATCATTTACTGGCGGCGTTGGGACGATGATTAAACCAATATGAAAAATTTAAACATTTGATGTGTAAAATGTGCTTCAAATTGTACCGTTCATGGAATATTTTAATAAAATAGATTCCTAATTACTCTTGAAGTAACCAATTATTTTAAATCCTTTGCATAAATTTAGGTTCTGTGAATCTAACGTACTTGAATTCTGGAACAGATTGTTATCAACTTTAATTTCTATATCCTTACCTAGGTACATTTCATAGAATGAACACTAATATGGATATATATTCATAAAAATACATAAATGTATATATATATATATATATCTATATATATATATATATATATATATATATATATATATATATATATATAGTTTTTCTATACATAACTATATGTATATATATATATATATATATATATATATATATATATATATATAAAATACACATCTGTATATATTTATGTATGCATAAATTCATGTACATACATACATACACATATATATATATGTATATATTATATATATATATAATATATATATATATATATAGTATATATATATATATATATATATATATATATTATATATATGTGTGTGATACAGCTGTATTCGAGGAGACATTCAATTCAACAGTGAAACAGTAAACACTCGAAATCCCCAACGAAATCGAACAACAATGATAACCCCACTTAGCTAATTGCCGTGATTCAGTTACACAGGAAGCTTATCCCAATAATTTCCTGTCTGCCTAATTTCCTGGAGGTGAAGTTCTGGATATTTCTTTTGCTGGTGAGACTTTTCCACAAAGTTTCGCTTTCGTGAAGCTAACTTTAGGATACAACAGACCTCGAAGTGGATATTCGGAAAGCCTTAGAGCTTTGTCGTGAATCTCAGAAACAATTTTTTGCTGATATCTGACCCGAAAAGTTTCAAATCCTGAAACCAAAATGTCCTACTTCATTTCATCAACTATATAAGATACAGCATTTGTTGCATTACATAGTAATGGTACTCTGTCAGGAACAATTCACAAGTATTTAAAGTAATACACATATGAGTACATTTCCCCATATAATTCAAGTAAGCGGAAGCAGACTTTTTATTGCGAAGACACTAATTTTAAAGAAGGTACGATGCAAATATCTGGAGAGAGAGAGAGAGAGAGAGAGAGAGAGAGAGAGAGAGAGAGAGAGAGAGAGAGATTTGGTTTTTATATATTATCTTTTAATTCACAAAAAACACATACACATACACGCACGCATGACACAACGCACCGAGAGAAAATAATAACAATGAAACTCAAGCAACGTTAATTCAGCCGTCCCATGCACGATATCTTTTCTTCCACCCACACATACGATATCCTTTGTTTCACTGACTTCAGCCACCAATGAAAGGTTTTCAATTAGCGAAAGAGAAATTCCATCCTCTCATTCCTTAACGAACAAGGAGGGTCTGGGACTAATAGGACCAGCCATTGCTCTGTCCTGAGGTCCTCTTCTTTTCTTTCGTTCCAGAGAAGAAGAGGATGTAATTTGTGAAACGGCTTTTGGTGTGTCAGGAAAGTGGAGACAGGTGTCCATCAGCGACTGCAGCAGCTTCATTGTGGAAGTAATTATTTCTAATTGATTCTCCATCACAAATCATTGAGACAGGGCTGAATGGACATGGTCGAATTCTGTGCCACGAAAGAGAGAGAGAGAGAGAGAGAGAGAGAGAGAGGGGGGGGTATCGAAGACATGTAATGAAAAATGTTGCTTGTTTAATTACATGGGTATTACAAAGTACACAAGATAGTTCTAAGTAAAAATTGTGACTGGGAATGAAACGTAAAGAGAAATAATCTCGCTTAAAAAGGAAACTATGAACTAAAATCTGAAATTGTAGTGCATAGTTTCCTTTTTAAGGAAAACTAAGTAAAATTATAAAATGAGTACATAATTTATTAAATAAATATTTTAACAATACCTGGTTAGAAAATATTTGAACAGAAATTTTATTGCATGAAACCATACGCTTTGCTCGTCACACATAATGATTTTATGCTCATTTCATTCGGCATCAGAGTCACGTTAATTGATCGATTTGTTTAGCTGGCTCATGATAGGAAATATCCTAAAGATATACAACAACAAAAATCCCGTGCTTGAGAAAATTGAAGTGGACAGGGACATTGCCTGCCATGACTAATTCTGAGTAAGCGTGCAACTTTCTCAAGTCTTTTCGAAAAAAATATTTTGTAATTTATCTTATTTTTCGCTTTTAAAAAGCTTTTTTTTAAAGTTTCGTTTTCTATTATAAACTGAGGAATGCTTGAAAACACACATAGAAGACTATGGATTTTTCTGCTTTTACTTTTAAATTGTCGTGACTTGGAAGAGAGAGAGAGAGAGAGAGAGAGAGAGAGAGAGAGAGAGAGAGAGAGAGAGAGAGAGAGAGAGAGAGAGAGAGATCTAATGTAACACATTAAGAGTTTATGTTTCTAATGAATGAAGAGTTCCTTATTTTGCTTTTTTTCTCAGAAATTCAAGTGATCTCTTTTATATATCCTGTTGTGCTAAATTTTGTTTCTTACCTTTTATATTACTATGAGTGTACAATGAAAGAGAAGAAGAATGAGAGAGAAGAGAGAGAGAGAGAGAGAGAGAGAGAGAGAGAGAGAGAGAGAAATTATATTCCGCCACTAAACTAGCATATAAAATAATTATTTTGGGCCGTTTAGTCTACATAAACTATTGAAAAATATATACATATCAAAGGGAGTACCTAAAGGAAACTGCAATTTTACACTCACTCACTGTCCTGAATACAAGCTCGATTTTACCCATGATTAATACTGAACGTACCAATGGAAACAAAAACCACATTCACTGAAGAATAAAACATTGAAATGGTATGCAGGAATAATTCTTGTTATTTCATCTCGAATACTTGTTCATAAAAAAATAAATTGGTAAATTCTTAGCATTAGAAACATATAATTTATTCATTCAATACGTACATAAGTAACATATGATTCATTTCAATATGAAATATATAACTGACTTCATTAAGTCATATATTATTCAATTCAATTCCGCTTCTATACAACATCGGCACAAGGTTACTGTCTCAAACGTATATAGATTCTGGAAAAATATTATGGTATTTAAAATTACATTAAAGGAAACCTACGAATTAAAAATAATTAATAAACAAATACGGACACTATATACCAACATGGGAATAAATTAAAAGCAGAACCTTTCCCTCACGTACATCTTGAAACCACGAGACGTTGAAAATTACCTATTTTATTTCGTTGGTGGTGTGCCAGACAGCCACGCAACAGAGAGCAGCAGTGTTGTGTCCGCGTGTCCAATTCATTTGGCAGGGAAGGCAGAGAGTCAGACCCGATTGCTTGGCATCTCTCCCTCGCTGCCTGGGTTTCTTTGGAGCAGATTATTTCTCAGTGAAGAAGTGGGAGTGATAAACGATGCTGGATCTCAGTTCAGACACCAGCTCCATTGCATCTTTTTCATGCAGACGACGAGTAAGTGGAGAATGAAAATCGAGTCAATATTACGAAAGAGATGAATGATATCACAGATGGAAGGAGTGAAGGTTATCTATGATGATGGTGAATCTTAAAGAATTAGTAGAGAATGGTGTTATAACTAAAACATGTTTATTTAGGATAAACACCAAATATGTGCAATAAATATTCATATTATAATTATTACAGCACGTGCACATGATCTTAAACAGATAAAGGAAAAGAAAAATGTGTGAATAAATGGATGGAATGAATAAGTAAATGAATAATTCAATGAGCAAATAAATACATTCAAATAAATTGATAAAGAAATATAAAAGAAATAGTTCTTTAGGGAATTTTCTGAACAGAGATTTTATTACTGGAAAGTCAAACGTTCGAAATTCCTAAAAAAATTAAATGTACAGTGTTTTATATTTATGTAGGAGTGAAGATCAGCGTGAATCTGATGATTTAGACATAAACGATAATAGTAGATGATAATAGCTGATCGCTGATGCAGTTGGGCGAAGAAAAATACACATAACATTGCTAGCTAGGGGAACACAACAAATGAATGTTTCCTGTCGTAAATAAAACTTATAGTTAGGTAAAACGCGGAAGTAAGTGACATATGGGTTGCATCCACCGTAGTCTTTCTCTCTAACGGGACATTTTCCTCTTATTTACATTACTGGCTAACTTCCGTTTCAATGACTATAACAGTCTCTCTTAAAGAATTATTTTCACCTATGGGCTGCTCTTAGAGCAAGAGAATGTGCTGGCATAAAGGCAGCTTAATCTTCGACTGCAACAATAATGTAGAATTAGTTGATACCTAATATGAACTGGCACTCATTATGATATCAGAAGATAACCTTTAAAGAGAACTAAAAACTTGGATATTTCTTAAACGTTCATAAATTCTGTGAAGAACGCTAGAAAAAAGGAAGCAACAGAAAATAAAAAAGAAATCATACTATACGGAGAATTAAGAGTAATCCGGAAATGACTGTGCTGCAGAGTAACATAAAAAGAAATGAGAAATGAGAATGTAAAAATAACTTTTTACATAACGGAAGAGGAAGATTATACTACGCTAATCCGCATTATACACAAATACACACACACACACATACACGCACACACACATTATATATATATATATGATATATACATATATATATATATATCTATATATATAATATATATATATATATATATATATATATATATATATTATATATATATATATCTATTATATCTATCTATCTATCTATCTATCTATCTATCTATTATTCTATCTATATATATATATATATATATATATATATATATATATATATATATATATATATATATATATATATATATATGTATCTACTTATCTGTCTATCGGTTCTATCTATCTATCTTATCATATACTATATAATCATAATATTATATATATATTATATAAATTATATATATAAATATATATTAAAACTTCACAAATATACTAATATATAATATATATATATATATATTATATATTCTGTATATATAAATAATATACATTATATATATATATATAACAGTAAAAATATATATATATATTATAATATTATATATATATACAATATACAGTACATTATATTATATATATATATATTATTTATATATACTATGTAATATATTATACATTAATACATAACATATATATTATATAATATATATATTATATTATAATATATAATAATATATATACTAATAATATGTATATATAATTATATAATATATATAGATATATACTTATATATATTATATATATATATAATATAATATAGAGAGAGAGAGAGAGAGAGAGAGAGAGAGAGAGAGAGAGAGAGAGAGAGAGAGACAGGAATTATAAAAACAATATGGACTAGTAGTTACCCGTATTTTAACAAAATGTATAAGCCAGGAGTAACTAAAGGAACTAAATCTAATGTCATAAGGAATGAAAGGCGTGCAGAGAGAAACAATTGAGTTAAAAAGGGAGTTATATCACTTGATGGAGGATTAAACAAAAATATCTGTCATCTATTGATTGTAACATTCTATGTAACCTAGCTCATGAATTCGAGTCCAGGATAGTTCGAATAGATTTACGTTCTTAATTTAGTAATAGTTTTGAATATAATACTAAGGTTACATTTGCTCTGTCTGTCTCTCTCTCTTCTCACTACTGAAATATATAAATATATATATATATTATATATATATATATAGATATATATATATGATATATATATATAGAGAGAGAAAAGAGAGATACCGAGATAGAAGGAGAGAGAGAGAGAGAGAGAGAGAGAGAGAGAGAGAGAGAGAGAGAGAGAGAGAGAGAGAGAGGGAAATATAATTTTGTATAAATGCATATCTGTAAAAGTGAGATGATTTGCCTCTTCATTTCAAGAATAAAAATCTTTTTGACTGATATGTTAGCTCTAGGTTTTAGTACTCATAATACAGTAAAAGGAATTTTGCATGAAAAGATGACGAAATTAAGCAAAAAATTTTATTTTTTTCTGGTCGTATCTTTTTGACAGCTCTTCATAGAAAGCTTAGCTTAGTATAATGTTATGATTCAGTAAATGCCTATAATGAAAGACATGTGTATATACCATGAAAAAACATTTTCTTTTTGAAAGGTAAATTTGGAATATATTATGTGTTTCTCATGGCACATGTGCCATTCATACCAACAGATGTTAAACATCGTTCATGCCACAGTTCAACTCAAAACAGAACGAAATATTTCACAAAAGGTCTAAACCTGAAACACAGAGCTATGTACAAACGAACCCACATTCCTCAATGACCCACCTATCAACCAGTTAAAACTAGGAATTCCTCCTTCGGTGTCCCCCAGAGGAATATGGAAGCATATCCGTCCTCATTTCCTGTCACTCGGTGACATAATGCCATCTTAGGTAAACGGACTCTTCAGTTCTTGGGCGCTGATGCATCGCCACTACTCGCTTGAGTATAAACATTTTCCAGCACTGGACATCACACTGCTTTTGCGACCAACTGAAATGTCAGGACCTTACAAAACATATATGTGTGTGTGTTTACAGTGTATTGTACATCATACATTTATATATATATATATATATATAATATATATATATATATATATATATATATGTATATGTATATATATATGTGTGTGTGTGTGTGTTGTGTGTGTGTGTGTTTGTGTGTGTGTGTGTATGTGTAATAACATTATTTTCCCAAATTATATATATTTAATCCCTTTCATCACTGATGCTTGGTTTAGAGGTTTTGTCCTCTCTCTCTCTCTCTCTCTCTCTCTCTCTCTCTCTCTCTCTCTCTCTCTCTCTCTCCATCAAAAGGAGAAAGGAGAACGGTCGTAAAATGTCTGATAAGATGCATAGAACTGCGTCTCTTCTGAATCGGAATCCGACCCAGAAAATGATCTCATTCGAGCTGCGAGCCATTGCGTCGCAACTTTGTTCTGCGAAAAGGAGGAAGATATTGAGAGAGAGATGGTCTCTCGTTGTTTGAGACAAATATCTCTTAGCAGTGCTCGGAATTATTCTTTTATTTCTTTCTCTCTCTCTCTCTCTCTCTCTCTCTCTCTCTCTCTCTCTCTCTCTCTCTCTCTCTCTCTCATCCCTTGGTAAATGGCGTATTGCTTTCTCAATAAGGATAAAGGTGAGAGAGTTCTTATATTATTTTTGTTTCATTCTGTATAATTATACTTATTCCCATACAGAAATTTGAATAATGGATATGTATACACACACACACACACACACACACACACACACACACACATATATATATATATATATATATATATATATAGATATATATATATATAGATATATATATATGTGTGTGTGTGTGTGTGTGTGTGTGTGTGCGTGTGTATAGATCTATATCATATATACACACTAATATATATGTGGGGTGGGTTTACTGCATTCTTTAGCTTCTCCCTCCCAACCCCAGGCCACCCCAACCCCCTCAACCCCTGCAGAGAAAATTTAATTGATAAATTAACCATATAAAAGATATTGTTTAATATAGCTATATGTAAGTATATCAACTTTTGATAAGTATCATCAGAGAGGTTAATCTACTCAAATTCTAAAGCGTCGAAATATTTGTTTAAGATAACTGAGTGAGAAAAAAGACTGTTACTATATAATAATAATAA
>NC_061100.1:17828514-17831014 GCF_015104395.2 Macrobrachium nipponense | reverse complement strand
CTGGATCTCAGTTGAGACACCATTTTCCATTGCATCTTTTTCATGCAAACGACGAGTAAGTGGAGAATGAAAATCGAGTCAATATTACGAAAGAGATGAATGATATCGCAGATGGAAGGAGTGAAGGTTATCTATGATGATGGTGAATATTAAAGATTTGGTAGAGAATGGTATTATAACTAAAACATGTTTATTTAGGATAAACACCAAATATGTGCAATAAATATTCATATTATAATTATTACAGCACGTGCACATGATTTTAAACAAATAAAGGAAAAGAAAAAAGTGAATTAGTAGAGAATGGGGTTAACAGTTATCACAAACTAAAACATGTTCATTTAGGATTAAACACCAAATATGTGCAAAAAGATACTTTCATTATAATTATTACTGGCACGTGCACATGATCTTAAACAGATAAAGGAAATTAAAAATGTGTGAATAAATGGATGGAATGAATAGGTAAATGAATAATTCAATGAGCAAATAAATACATTCAAATAAATTGATAAGGGAATATCAAAGAAATAGTTCTTTAGACAATTTTTTGAACAGAGATTTTATTACTGGAAAGTCAAACGTTCGAAATTCCTCAAAAAATTAAATGTGCAGTGTTTTATATTTATGTAGGAGAGAAAGTCAGCGGGAATCTGATGATTTAGACATAGACGTTAATAGTAGATGATAATAGCTGATCGCTGATGCAGTTGGACTAAGAAAAATACAAATAAAAGTGCTAGCAGATCACAGGGGAACACAACAAATGAATATTTTCTGTCGTAGGTAAAACTTATTGTTAGGTAAAACGCGGAAGTAAGTGAAATATTGGTTACAAATACCGTAGACTTTCTCACTAACGGGACATTTTCCTCTTATTTGCATTACTGGCTAACTTCCGTTTCAATGACTATAACTGTCTCTCTTAAAGAATCATTTTCACCTATGGTCTGCTCTTTGAGCAAGAGAATGTGCTGGCATAAGGGCAGCTTAATCTTCGACTACAACAATAATGCAGAATTAGTAGAAACCTAATATGAACAGGCACTAATAAGGATATAAGAAAACCATTAAGAGAACTAAATAACTTGGATATTTCTAAAACGTTCCAAAATTCTGTGAAGAACGCTAGAAAAAAGGAAGCAATAGAAAAAAAATCACACTGTACGGAGAATTAAGAGTAATCCGGAAATGACTGTGCTGGAGAATAACATAAAAGGAAAGGAGAAATAAGAACGTAAAAAATAACTTCTTACATAACGGAACAGGAAGATTATACTACATTAAGCCACACTATCTATCTATCTATCTATATATCTATCTATCTATATATATATATATATATATATATATATATATATATATATATATATATATATATATATATATAGAGAGAGAGAGAGAGAGAGAGAGAGAGAGAGAGAGAGAGAGAGAGAGAGAGAGAGAGAGAGAGGAGAGAGGATTATTAAAAATATTAGGACTAATTGATTACTCGTATTTTACAAAATGTATAAGCCAGGTGTAACTAAAAGGAACCTAAATCTAATGTCATTAGGAACGAAAGGCGGAGAGAGAAAGAATTGAGTTAAAAAGGAAGTTATATCACTTGATGGAGGATTAAACTAAAATATCTGTCATCTATTGATTATAACATTCGAGGTAACCTAGCTCATGAATTCGAGTCCAGGATGGTTCGATTAGATTTAGGTTCTTATTTAGTAATAGTTTTGAAGATAACATTAAGGTTACATTTGCTCTCTCCCCCCCCCTCTCTCTCTCTCTCTCTCTCTCTCTCTCTCTCTCTCTCTCTCTCTCTCTCTCTCTCTCTCTCTCTCTTCTCTCTCTCTGCTGAAATATGAAACTATGGAGGCGTAGTCAGATGGATCCGAGTCTGGGCTACAGCAAAACTAATTTTCATTTAGTAGATCTTGACACTCTGCTTCTTGAATCATCACTACAGGATGCTCCTAAATTAGATAATTTATGACGAAACTATTTCAAACTTTCAATTGATGTGAGGACGAGAACCCAAAATGATTCTTCTAATATAAAACAATTATCTGTATACATATACCTTATTAATTATAACAATTATTTATTTGCACTCAATAGTCTAGATCTGGCTCGTTTCAATCTAATGAAATGTATTGAAATATTTCGTCACAAAGACGACGAACAATGCTTATTAGACCACACAATTAATTCATTTCCAGTCCCGGAAGGCTTAACGCAACAATCAACATACCAGATAAACAAGCTTTGTATTCTGTTCTGAGTGGAAGCACAGTAATCAGATGGAACATCAGTATAAGAGGTGAACTGCGTTGGTCTTTTCGAATAATGAAGCTTTTCAGGGAAAATCGTCGTTCGTAGCAATCAGTGTTAGAGGCAGTTTTTACAGACTCTTGAAAATGTTGATTGAACTTATTATGAAATAGCAACACCTTTGTAATGATGGACAAAATATTATAAAGGAAACAGAGAGACACTATTATTGGTA
>NC_061100.1:17811014-17816014 GCF_015104395.2 Macrobrachium nipponense | reverse complement strand
GGGTCTGTGCCTAACAGGACCACCCATTGCTCTGTCCCGAGGTCTTCTTTCCTTCCGTTCCAAAGACGATGAGGTAATTGTGAGGCTACTTTTGGTCTCTCTCAGGGAAAGGAGGACAGGTGTCCATCTGTGAATTGAGCGTCTTCATTGTTGAAGTAGATATTTGTGACGGATTTTCCATCACGAACCACAGAGAGAGGACTGAATGGAAATGATGAAATCTTCTGTCACGACATAGAGAGAGAGAGAGAGAGAGAGAGAGAGAGAGAGAGAGAGAGATTTACCAAAACGGTTAATATCTGTTTTAAAAAGAATGTATTTCATTTCAGTTGTTCAGGAAATATCATGTTACAGGGTAAAATGCTTATCAGGCAAATATTGTGAGAATCGTCCAAAATCTCTTGAGTGATGGACAGTAATGACCTAATCTGTTGAAATGTAATCAGACCCCCTTTTAAAAAATTTGATAGAGCTCAGATCAAGCAATTAGATTGGCCCTGGATATAATGAGCGCATCATGATCTAAATAACTGGAACCTAATCTCATCACTCTCTAATCACATCGTATATGCATATATTTCTTTGTATTTATGCAAATATGTGTTCTATTTAAGTAAGTAAGGTTGACATTGCCTGCTCTGACTGACTCTGAGTAAGCAATCGACTTTTAAGCATTATCGAAAAATTTAATTATTTTTCCTTTTATATTTTAAAATTTTACTTTGTTCTTAACTGTTTCTAAAGAACGTTAATTTGAAAACTCTATCTATTCATAATGCTCTGTGAGAACAGCAATTAAGAAAATAACAGGCAGCGAAGACTATGGATGTTTCTGTTATGACATTAAATTTCGTCATTAGAGAGAGAGAGAGAGAGAGAGAGAGAGAGAGAGAGAGAGAGATTACCCAGCCACGATATCTTCATATAGAACCTTCATATCTAGATTTTATTACTGGAAAGTCAATTGTTCAGTGTTTTATATTTATGTATAAGAGGTTGTCGTGAACCTGATGATTTTGACATTAACGATAATAGTAGGTGATAATAGCCGATCGCTGATGCAGTTGGACGAAAAAAAATAAACATAACAGTTCTAGTAGATCACAGGGGAACAAAACAAATGAATGTTTACTGTCTAAGTAAAACTTATTGTTATGTAAAACTCGTAAGTAAGTGAAATGTGGGTGGCAAAGACCGTAAACATTCTCTCTAACGAAACATTTTCCTCCTATTTGCATTACTGGCTAACTTCCGTTTCAATGACTATAACTGTCTCTCTCAAAGTATTATTTTCACCTATTGGCTGCTCTTAGAGCAAGAGAATGTGCTGGCATAAGGTCAGCTAAATCTTCGACTACAACAATAGTTCAGAATTAGTGAAACTTAACTTGGACAGGCTCTCATTTAGAGAACTAACAACTGGGATATTACTAAAACGTTCCAAAATTCTGTGAAGAATGCTAGAAAAAGTAAAAGAAATTATACTATACAGAGAATTAAGAGTAACCCGGAAATGACTGTGCTGGAGAATAACATAAAAGGAAATGAGAAATAAGAATATAAATATAACATTTTACATAGCGGAACAGAAAAGATTATAACTACGCTAATCCTGAACTAACTATATATAATTATATAAATAATATATATATATATATATATATATTATATATATATATATATATCTATATATATATATATATGTGTGTGTGTGTGTGTGTGTGTGTGTGTGTGTGGTGTGTGTTGTGTGTGTGTGTGGTGTGTGTGTATAGAGAGAGAGACAGAGAGAGAGAGGAGGAAAAATATGGACTAATTGATTACTCGTATTTTACAAAATGTATAAGCCAGGTGTAACTAAAAGAAACCTAAACCTTCTGTCATTAGGAACGAAAGGCGCGGAGAGAAAAATAATTGGATTAAAAAGGAAGTTATATCACTTGATGGAGGATTAAACAAAAATATCTGTCATCTATTGATTATAGCATTCGAGGTAACGTAGCTCAAGAATTTGAGTCCAGGATAGTTCGAATAGATTTAGGCTCTTATTTAGTAATAGTTTTGAAGATAATACTAAGGTTACATTTGCTCTCTCTCTCTCTCTCTCTCTCTCTCTTTCTCTACTGAATTATGAAACTATGAGGCGTAGTCAGATGGATCCGAGTCTGGTCAATAGGACAACTAATTTTCATTCAGTAGATCTTACACTGTGCTTCTTGAATCATCACTACAGGATGCTCCTAAATTAGATCATTTATGACGAAACTATTTCAAACTTTCTATTGATGTGAGGAAGAGAACACAAAAGGATTCTTCTAATATAAATCAATTATCTGTATATCTATACCTTACTAATTATATCAATTCTTTATTTGCAATCAATAGTCTAGATCTGGCTCTTTTCAATCTAATGAAACGTATTGACATATTGCGTCACACAGCTGACAAACAATGCTTGGTCGACTACACACTTAATTCATTTCCAGTCCCGGAAAGCTTAACGCAACAATCAACATACCAGATAAACAAGCTTTGTATTCTGTTCTGAGTGGAAGCACAGTAATCAGATGGAACATCAGCATAGGAGGTGAATTGCGTTGGTCTTTTCGAATAATGAAGCTTTTCATGGAAAATCGTCGTTCGTAACAATCAGTGTTAGAGGCAGTTTTTACAGACTCTTGAAAATTTTGATTGAACTTATTATGAAATAACAACACCTTTGTCATGAAGGACAAAATATTATAAAGAAAACAGAGAGACATTATTATTGGTAATCTCATGTCTGTGTAGCAAACTCCATACTTATAATAATAATAATAATAATAATAATAATAATAATAATAATAATAATAATAATAATAATAATAATAATAATAATAATAATAATAATAATAGTGGAGAAATAAATCCAAAGGTATGTATGGGTACACATATCTAACAATAAATCTCTGCAGAGAGCTTTCGGGAATCTATAGAGATCTTTTTTTATTATTAAATATATATGTACCCATCACATAATAGTGGATTTTTTTCCTATTTCAAGACTCATGTTACTATGAGTATTTTGTAATAATAATAATATAATAATAATAATAATAATAATAATAATAATAATAATAATAATAATAATAATAATAATAATAATAATAATAATAATAATAAATAATAATAATTCGTTCATTAAACATATAAAAATGCATCAGCAAATTTTATTACTGCCAAAATAAAAATCTTTGATTTTTTGCCAATAATAGAAATAAGTGGTATAACTGTAAAAAAAAATTACAAAAAAATTAATCATGGCTTTGTGAATGTTTTGGAAGTAATAATAATAATAATAATAATAATAATAATAATAATAATAATAATAATAATAATAATAATAATAATAATAATAATAATAATAATAATAATAATAAGAAAAGAATATATGCAGAGGCTCAAGGCGATACTCAAGTCTAAACTCAACGCCGGAAATATGATAAAAGCCATACACATAGGCAGTGCCAGTAATCAGATACAGCGCAGAAATAGTGGAATGAAAGAAGGCCAGAACTCCACAGCATAGATAAAAAAACCAGGAAACATATGATAATAACAAGACGAGTGAAGACGAGTGGCTAAAGAGTGCATGGAAGAAGGACTAATAAAAGTAGACGAAGACCCAGAAATATACAGAGACAGGAGAATGACAAACAGAACAGAGGACTGGCACAACAAACCAATGCACGGACAATGCATGAGACAGACTAAAGAACTAGCCAGCGATGACACATGGCAATGGCTTCTGAGGGGAGAGCTCAAGAAGGAAACTGAAGGAATGATAACAGCGGCACAAGATCTGGCCCTAAGAACCAGATATGTTCAAAGAACGATAGACGGAAATAACATCTCTTCCATATGTAGGAAGTACAATACGAAAAATGAAACCATAAACCACATAGCAAGCGAATGCCCGGCACTTGCAGAGAACCAGTACAAAAAGAGCATGATTCAGTGGCAAAAGGAATCTAGAAAAACTAGAGGCTGAAGTAAGCTCCAGGACTCATGCAGAAGAGTACGATCCTAGAAACGGCGCACATAGTAAGAAAAGTGATGGACTTTTAAGGAGGCAGGATGCAACCCGGAACCCCACTCTATAAAGTCGAATTGGAGGACTGTGATAGAGCAAAAAAAATAAAATAAAATAATAATATAATAACAATGTAGAGGAGAACAATAGGTTTCCTACACTAATAATGAAATTCATATTTAGCGGAAGATTTTAGCCAATCCGTAAAGCAGAAACGTTTATTTTCATTGAGGGAAATACGACACATATTCAACAATGATGGAGGTTATTTCGCAAATCCTGAAAAATCCTGAAAGCTGGACGGAAAACAGAGGAGGAAATGACGTTTAAAAGCGTAGTTTCGTCATTTCCTTTTTTTAAGAAGATATGAACGTTATTTAGCTGTCTTTATTTCAGTGAATGCATATTTGTGTACGTATGAAGAGTGCTAAACCTCATTTGAAAATGCTAGATATCCTAGCTTAGTAAACGCAGAACCTATTTAATGGCAGGTGGACAAATGAATCAAGCGAAATTTATTGAAATATTTATGCACAGATTTGAACCCTTTTATTACTGATAGTTTAGTTTAAAAGTTATGTCCTCTCTCTCTCTCTCTCTCTCTCTCTCTCTCTCTCTCTCTCTCTCTCTCTCTCTCTCTGTCTGTCTGTCTGTCTGTCTCTCTCTCTCTCTCTCTCATCTTCTTCATCTCTCTCGTCTCTCTCTCTCTCTTTTCCGAAACCATATTTAATGGCAGCTGCGTAGAAGAATCAAATGAAAATACTTTACATTTTCACGCGCGGATTTAAACCCATCTATTTATGATGTTTAGTTTAAAAGTTATGTCTCTCTCTCTCTCTCTCTCTCTCTCTCTCTCTCTCTCTCTCTCTCTCTCTCTCTCTCATCTCTCTCTCACTTTTCATTCTTCTCCTCCATAAGTCTCTATCAAGGT
>NC_061100.1:17793514-17808514 GCF_015104395.2 Macrobrachium nipponense | reverse complement strand
CATGAGAGAGAGAGAGAGAGAGAGAGAGAGAGAGAGAGAGAGAGAGAGAGAGAGAACCCATGAATGTTAATTAGCGATTTCCGTTTTCGAAAGATCCTGCGTTGACTAATTAATGATAATATCTTTTAACAAGACTATATATAGATTAGAGTAATACTCATTACCATTTACTGTATTATCATTCTCCCTACCTTTAATTTCCTTTCCATAACCCTCTTGGGGTGGTTTCGTTTACCAGGTTTTAATTGGAATAGAATTTTGACGCGTGTTTTCGAAACTGGAATAAATTGGAAGTAGAATGGGTAATAGTGTTGTAATTTGCTATGAGATTTTGACTGATGTTAGACGTGGGAAATTACACATGGCATCATTGATACGTATAGCTCCTTGATTGTAAACACGCAAACACTCCCATACACACACACACACATACACATATATATATCATAAATATAATATACGAACAAATAATACGAGCAATACTTTATGTGTTCATAGTAGTATGTTTAATGTCCCGATTAATTGGCTCGGGATAAAGATTTTGTTTATAAGCACAGGTTTTATTGAAAGAAATTTGATAGAGACAGCTTGCATTATTCACAGCAAAGGAAAAAATTTATATTTATCGCCGTGTTTTTATAAATTAGATCCTTTTTATCTTACATGTCATGAAACGTCAGTACAAATTGGATAATGTTATACATTAACTATCACATAGTATACGCTTGTTAATATGTCATGTATTTTTATGCCGTTTCAAATGGATGTATTACCTCGTTAGATATTTTGGTATTTTTCATTTGTTCAACTGCTATTCTTGTTTTATTGTTATATCACTGCTTAAACTGCTAGTTTTTGGTAACAGTATGTTTAAAAATTGTAGGCCTTTCTTGGCTACATGCACTGTAAACTTTATCTCTTTCCTTAATAAACGCTCCAAGAAGAGGTCCATTGGAGGACGAAACTGTTGGACCTTTTCTGAGACGTTCCTTCTCCATTTTCCTATGTGGAATACAACTGAATTAACTATTCTTCGTGCCTAAGAAGATTACCATAATAATATATATATATATATATATATATATATATATATATATATATGTATATATATATATATATGTATATATGTAGTATATATGGGTAATTTCTCTTCGCGGTATTTTTTCAACACACGGTAATCTGGCATCGAAAATAAACAAGTAGCCTATTTAGGAAGCATATATATTTTATTAAATAACTCAAGGCAATTACCTTATATAGGAAATGGAAATGACAGAATTTGATTGTCTTGCAATTTGAAGACTTAGTTTACATATTCTTTTGTTATTCAAGTATATAAGTAACATTTACCAGTTACATTCGTGCTCCTGGCGACAGAGACAATTTTATAACCATGCCTCGTACCATTCAGAGCACCCGTGGATGAACGAAACTATCAGATGACTTAAATTGTATTTACGAAGGGCAGAAAATAAACGACGATTGGTCAAAATTTTATTGGAAGTGAGATGTGAAGAGTTGCAAAGTTATCCTGTTAATTTATGTATTAGGTGTGCGTGGCAATTCTTTACTTCACACTTCCAATAAATATTTGACCAATTTATATATTGATATCAATATATATGTGGATCAATTATGCATACATACATACATACATACACACACAATAAACATATATATATATATATATATATATATATACTAATATATATATATATAGATATATTATATAATATATATATATATATGAATGAATGTATATAAATACCACAAAATATACTAATTTCCCTGTCCTTCTTCCAGCCAAAAGCACAAAACGATGAGATATTGCTTACAATATCATTTGTAAATCAATTACCATTTCATTTATTCTCCAGTAGAACCCCATCCCAATTAAGCTAAGCCAAATGAACAGGCTGAAGAGATTGATATCAAAATAGTTACATATTAAGGACACAGAATCTATCGCAGAGGGAACGTAAGACAGAAACGGTTTGAAGAGATTCATAAGTTCACGTGTAGTCAATAGAAGATTACTTTTGGTTGGATTATATATTGGTTTTTATGTAAACATATGCTATGGTCTGTTATTTTAGTAATTCATTGTAATTTCATTTATCAAAACGCACTAATGACACTTATGTATGTAAATTTAGATGTATATACATTTATATATATACTACAAATTAATCATATTAATTTATGTAATATACATATAATATATATATATATATATTATATATATATATATATATATATATATTATATATATTTATTATATTATATTATATATATAATATATATAATGATTTTCACAGGAGAAATTTAGTCATTATTTGCTTTGAATTCTAAGCAGAAGTAACTTTTTTTTTATATGATGAGATACATAAAAGAAATGATCTCTTTACTTCTACGTTTAATTCAGGAATTGGCTATGAATCCCTTTCAGACGCTCGTAATTAATTACGCATTTGTATCAGAGTTGAATGTCGTCATTAATAATGGTACATGCTTGCATTATAAGTTCCACACATTTTCATCGAGCACATTTATGTCTACTAATTTGATATCGCAAAAATTCTTAGTAATACATGTTATAATATTTGTTGGTATCACTATAAAAGCATTCCATTATAACCTACATTTCATGGCTATAAATCCTACAATAATACTGAACTTTTCCAGAATATACTGGCGATATTATTATCAATTTTTTTTAGCTTTCGACTTATAATTTACGTATAGTATTACTTAATATTTTCTTATTCTATCAATAAACTACCCTTATATTTTCTAACGCCGGAACAACAATTACAAGTATTCAGCCAAAAAATTGAAAGATAATTAGAAGCTTCAAACCTAAAGCGGTTTATTTGAAAATCGTCAATCCTAATTCTAGAGGTGGGAACTACTTTCTCGCTGGCTTGTGCCCAGCTGTTGATCCAACTAAATAGTCAGCTCTTTCCTTTTACTAAAACTTTTCATCCTTCTGCTTCCTTCCCCCTATAAGGTACGGAGATTTATGTTGATGACTTTTTGGATTGGTTTTGGTTTTGGGACATGATTTGGACTTACTCATTGGATTTGGTGGAGGGTTGAGGATGGTTGGCATGCCACCTCACCCGTAGAACTCGAGTACCTAACGTGGTCCGAGCGAGGGGAAAGTTTATATGTCAAACCCTGCTCTTAGTGCTGGGTCTGATCTCGACGGACATTATGACGCCTTAAGCACTGAGGGTGGGGTGGTATATCTGGGTGGTACCCCTAGGGAAGCCCTGTATGGGATAATATTGTCCTCTAAATGTGGCTCCATGGTGGGTGGGGGCTACCTGGACGAATCATAAATCCTTCATCTTATGGCGACATTAATTAGATCTTCAGTTGACGACTTAGGCAAGGATAAGGACAAGGAAAAACCTGTTAATTCCTCCATTGTAACTTTGGAGCCTTTTTCAAATGAGCTCCTTGTTACAAACATTCTGCATGTGAAACCAGTCCATTTAGACTGGAATTATGACACGATATATAATGAATTTTGTAAATTTGGGAACATCAAAGAATTACAAAATAAACTTGGCAATAATTATGGTTTTTTTGAATTCTGGATAATTTTCAACACTGAATCGGAAGCTCACAGAGCCTTTAGAGAATTTAGGTCAGATTCTATGAGTGTTGGACTTGTAGAGGCAGAAGAGGTCCCTAGATATCTTGACATTCATAAACCACCATATGAAATAAAGATCTTAATAGAATAAGCAAATCTCCAGATCTCCAGACCCAGCTAAGTGGTTATTATCTCAACGAGAGAGGCAACCTCTTCAAGGTGAAAAGGTTAGTAAGCCAGAGATCGGCAATATTGGGAGCCCAGAAGTGACTCGCTTTGGGCGTAATAGTTTTTTAGTTCATACAAGACCAATGTTCAGTCGGTAATGCTCCTAAATTTGAAGCTTGATCCTGAGGGTATGGTAAAAGAGGTAAAACCTCACTATAATTTTACTTACGCGAAGGGTGTTATCTTTAATGAAGATTTACATGAAATGGATGAGGAGGAAATTTTGGATATTTGTCCAGACGTGGTTTGGAAGGTTTTTAAAGTGCCCCGCTCATCGATGCTTATTTTAACATTTATAAATTCTTTCCTGCCATCTGAAATTATTCTTGACAGTGAAATCTTGAAAGTTCGTCCTTATAGACCGAGAGTGCTCCAGTGCTTTAAATGTTTTGGTTTTGGACACTCCTCTAATGTACCAGAAATAAACTCTGTGAATCGTGTGGCCAGCCTGAGCACGAGGAATGTTCTGGACCGGTAATGTGCATAAACTGTAAGGGTGAACATCGAGCCCGTGATAAGAAATGTAGTGAGTTCAAAAAAGAAACAAGAGGCATTACTAAAATCTATTGCTTAACATATCAGTGTGGGACAGGCCAAAAAGCTGTTTGGCAGAAATCCTATTTGGATGGCCTTGAAGGCACAACAATTGAGTACTGCTTCTTCTAGTGCCCCTTGGTGGTGGGGGGCTCCCCTGGTGCCCGCTGGTGGGGTTTTCCACACCCCCCCTAGTGGGACACCCCGTGCCCCCCCTGTTGGGGCTTACCGTGCCCCACCTGGTGGACCTCCCCCATGCCCCCTGGTGGGGCCTCGCGTGGCCCCCCTGGTGGTGCTTCCGTGCCCCCTCCTGGTGGGGTTCCCCATGTTGTCAGAGACTCTGGTTAAGCCAGGGGATCCTGTTGATTCTAGGGTTCAAACCAGATCTCAGGATGATGACGACTTCTCTGTGTCCAGGACATTGGCCCTGACATTGAGCCCTCACCTGATCCTGACATTACAGTGCACCGTGGAGATGACGGTGAGGAGATCGAGGCCCTCCTTATTCGTCAGAGAGTCCCTTTCTCCCTCTTTCGCCTCATTCACGGTCATTCAGATATCAAAGGAAAAACAAACGCAAACTGGAAGGGCAAGTGAAGGCCCTTCATCAAAAAGATCTGTAACACCTAGATCTAGATCTAGTAGTACTGGTAAAGCTGATAAGATATATCTCACCAGGACACAGATTCCTAAATTAGTAGAGAATTTTAAGATCCCTTCCTCTAAATAATGGCTCTCATGCAGTGGAGCATCCGTGGCCTTTATATCAAATAGAGAGCAAAGTTTCGGGTTCTTTTAGGGCTTTAAGGGAAATGATTTATCTGCTCCCCCCCGATGTGTCTACAAGAGACAAAGTTGGGAGTAGAGCACAACACCCAATGTGGGTTTTAATTCTTTTCTTTTCACAGGTCTTCACCCCTGATGTAGGTGTTACGGCTCAGGGAGGCACAAGGCATCAATAGTCCACAAGCCTGTTAATCAAAGGGTTGTTCAATTGAACACTGTGTTGCAGGCTTGTGCAGTCCAAATTTTTAATTATAAATGGATCACAAGTTTGCTCTCTCTACCTTGATCCATCATTAGAAAGTAGATTACAGGATGCTCCGGGTAATCCCCCGCCGCTAGAATTAAACGACCTACAGACACTGATAGACCAGCTTCCTAAACCCTTCATTCTGATGGGGGATTTTAATGCCAAGCACACCCTCTGGGAGAAGCCAAACTGCGACCGCTGGGGTTTAATAACAGAACAGCTGCTTGACTTGAATGACATCACTTTAATGAATGATGGTTCCCTACAAGACATGATGTTTTTTCATAATACTGATTCAGCCATTGACCATCACTATCTGCTCTTCGTCTTTGAGGTTAGATTACCAGTGGGTAGTAGACCAGAATGATCATGGCAGTGATCATTGGCCCATTCACTTTAAGTATATGAAAAATATTCCATCTCCATGTTCACCAAAAATGGAAGGTAGGGGAGGCTGACTGGGGATTATTCAAAAAATCTACTGAAATTGATCAAGAGATAAATGATTTTCAGAGCCCAACATCCTGCTTATGAGTATTTAATCAGTATATTGTTGTGTGGTGCCATGCTGTCTATTCCTCGAACTTCTGGTAAACCTCGGCGTCCTCTAGTACCTTGGTGGAGTGATGCTATGCGCATTTGAGCCGAAAGATAACAAGAACTTGCTACAAGAGATATCGTGATACCCTTGCTTGGTAAATAAAATTATCTATAAAAGAGCTCTTGCTAAGCAAAAGAAAACATTTAAGCAAGCAAAGATGGAATCGTTTATCAGATATATAAGTGAATTAAAATATGATTCGCCGATGTTATAGTCTGGAACAGAATCCGAAAGCTGCAAGGGAAATTTTCTCCACCTCCCTTGCCTATATTGAAAATTGATGGCTTCCTCATATCTGATTCTGGAGAAGTTGCAGAAACCTTGGTAGGCATTTCTCCAATATATCTAGTGCCCTACATTACTCTCCTGCATTCAGGAATATTAGGGACGGTACCACGGTTGTTCCTGCTGTTAGTTTAAATTCAGAGTCGTATAATCTTCCTTTCACCATGAAAGAATTAGATCATGCAATCTCGTTATCTTCCCCAACATCTCCTGGTGAAGATGATATACTCTACTCAATGATTTTTATTTGCCTAGAAGTACAAAACAATTTCTTTTAGACATTTTAAACAGTTTTTGGCTTTCAGGAACTTCACCAGAGTCTTGGAAGATATCGATTATTGTACCGGTTTTAAAACCTTTTAAAGATTCCTTCCTTCCTAAGAACTATAGGCCAATTGCTCTAACCAGTTGTGTTAGCAAGATTTATGAGAGGATGGTCAATGCTCGACTTGTGTGGTATTTGGATTTAAAGAATCTTTTATCTAATCGGCAGTTTGGCTTTAGGAAAAATAGAAGTACTTCTGACACTTTGATGTTCCTTACTCGGGAGATACAGAATGCTTTTGCTGTACAAAACCAGACTGTTGCAGTGTTTCTTTGACCTAGAAAAAAGCCTACGACACTACCTGGCGAGGGGTATCCTTATGCAACTTGTTGAGTGGGTGTGTGGGTAATTTGTTCTATTGCTAAAGATTTTTTTGACAGAACGTTACCTGAAAGTAAGAGTGGGCTCTTACATTTCTTCTGCCTACCCCAATCCAAGAAGAAGGGTTACCTCAGGGAAGCGTCCTTAGTCCAACACTCTTTACTGTAGCTGTCAACGGCCTACTAGAACAGTTCCTGTCGGGGTGCATGGTCTGGCCTTTGGCTGATGATTATGCAATATCTGTAGTAAGTCTACAGCTGTCGAAGCTTGTCAAATGATTCAGGATTGCTATTAATGCTTCAACATCATGGGCCAGTGCTAAAGGGTTCAAATTTTCAGCAGAAAAAACCAAAGCTATAAGATTTTGTCGATTAAGAAGAGTGGAAGAGATCCCTACACTGTTTTTAAATGATTCGATTTTACCTTATGAAGATAGCATTAAGTATCTAGGTGTTACATTTGATAAAAAATTAACTTTTACTCAACATGTTAAGAAGTTGTATGTACGTGAAGCTTCGTCTTAATATTCTTAAAGTCGTGTCTAATTTTAATTGGGGGGGCAGATCGAATCACCCTCTTGAGGATGTATCAGGTTTTATGCCTAAGCAAAATTGATTATGGTTGCCAAGTTTATGGTTGTGCGTGCGTGCAGAAATTAGATGTTGTCCATAATATGGCTTTACGTATTTGTACGGGAGCCTATAGAACTTCCAGTAGGAAGCCTATATGTTGAGTCAGGTTTCCCCCATTATGTATCCGTAGGGAGGAATTGGGCTTGAGAGTCATATCAAGAGTACTTACGTCAAAGCTGAAACCCCAACTATAAGTACGTTAGAGAACCATCTGATAGAGCCCCAAATAGACCTAGACTGCCAAAGCCGCTTGAAGTTCGACTAGCCAGCTCTGCCATGAAGTGGGATTACTACCCATGCAGTAGCTGAAATTTCGCCCTCAAAGTTTCCTCCTTGGAATAGGCCACGCATAGAAATCTGCCCAATTAGGGAAAGCAGGAGCAACAGTTCTGGTGATCAGTTGAGGGCAAGTTTCTTGGATCATGCTTCTGAACATGGTGATTCTCATCATATATACTGATGCTCGAAGGGTTCTGATGTTGTGGTTGCTCTGTAGTGACTAGTATAATATAATTAAAAAGAAGCTTCCATCTAATTCCTCTGTTTTTACAGCTGAACTGCTGCAGTGGCAGTTTTGACTTCTCTTAAATATGTTTTTTATAGTTCTTGTACTAACAAGGTTTTTACCATTTTTACCTACTCTTTGAGTGTTTTATCTTCTCTCAAAGCCTAGTCTCTTGCCACCCTTTAGTGCAAGAAGTACAAGATGGTTTTATCTTTTAATTAATAGAAGAGGATTTTCTGTTAGGTTTTGTTGGGCTCCGTCCATGTTGGAATTGTTGGGAATGAGCGAGCCGACGCTGCTGCTAAAGGCTGCAACTAGGCTTAGGCACATTTCCAACATGGGCATCCCTGTTTCCGATTTTAATAGTACCATTCGATTTTATTGTAGAGACCAGTGGCAGGCCCACTGTGTACTTTAGATAATAATCTTAAATTAAAGTCGATTAGGCCTTCTGTTCATCCTTGGCCTCATAGCCGGATGGATAGAAGGTCTGAGATAGTTTTAGCTAGATTAACGTATTGGCCACACAATATACTCACGGGTATCTAATGATGAGTGGAGCGGATCGGCAGCTCCTCGCTGTTCCACCTGTCATGTGGATTTGGACTGTGGTGCATATTTTGGTGGAGTGCCCTCATTGAAACCAAACCGCCTAGAGCTGTTTGCTGGCAAATAAGACTCTTGCCGATATTTTAGGTGAAGGTGCTCAGGCAGAGCAAATTATGACATTTTTAAAAAATAGTTGGTCCTTTTTTCATGAATTGTAATTTTCTCTTAATTGTTTTAGGTTTCTTTGTTTAGTTTTTATGTTTTTTGAATGAATGAGTTTGTATGTTAGACTGGTTTTGTGTATGTTTTTTTGTGGGTCGTGACTTTTTTTATTCTTAAGATATATGCGCTGAATGGCCCCTCGGCTCCGGCGCTTGGCTATGTGCCAAAATTTTATAATCTAATCCAATCTAATCTAATTCTAAGAGGGCATTCTAACCTTTACAACTTCTTCTAATTAATAAGTTGATGTTCTATTCAGGTGTGAAAAATTGAAATGATGTAGAAAATGTTTTTAAAACGTTAGTATTGCGTGTAGAGGATGGAAGAACTAATTTTTCGACATTGTATTTATATGAACAGGGCTGAATTTTCTGTTAACTTCTCGAGGCCAAATTGATGCAATGAAAAATGGACATTGAGTTACAAAGTTTATGTAATAATAATGATTGGCTGACACGTAATTAGACGAGAGTGAAGAGTGCAGCGTTTTACTAGTTTCCAAGACGTTAGGTATCATATCCCCAACTTCTAATTGTCTACAAGTTTAACTAATCAGCTTTGAACTTGCGCCAACGTTACTTTTTGTTATTTATAACAACCTTACCTACAAAAACTTTCCAATAAACTAAAAAATCATATCCTATATCCACTGCGTGTTTTACTTTATGTTATATATTGTCTGTTACCTCCATCTCCTCATGGATTACAGATGGGAGGGAATGCTGTAAAATGATATACAATGCCCCACAAAGCACTGATACTTTGTGTATTCAGTAATCGTATACGATTACAGAAAACATGGCGTACAAAACTCCAAAAATCAGAAATGTCACTTATTTCTTATAGCGACTAACGACGCCCCCTCCCCCCCCTCTCTCTCTCTCTCTCTCTCTCTCTCTCTCTCTCTCTCTCTCTCTCTCTCTCCAGAAATACAGTGGAATTATTAACTGAAAAACAATATTTATCTAAAACATAAAAAACCAAGATTCATAATTTTTTTAAAAACCAAACCGGAATAGCCCATCTCTATATTAATTCAAATATCAACATTTCGAGCTGTGGCAACATAAAAGTCATAAACCACCTTGATTGGTAATATAATTTCTGCTAAGTCCGATATAACAAGGGGTGAACATTCCATTACATTAACCGTGTAATTTTAGTACAAAACGACATGATATCCGCAGGGAAAAATGTCTAAACGGTATAGTTACCTTGCTCTCCAAATTGCTTTTTTTTATATAAAAAAACGGAATCTCTGTCATCATGTGGGTAATAACAAAATGATGTCCTTTTTGCAACAAAGGCCTTGATTAATTTTGTATGGTTATTTATTCGCGGCTTTATGACAATGATTAATCAAATATGAAACGCTTGACAGGAATAATGATCCTCGAAATGTAACGTTCACCTCACAAATTTATTGTTAAATAAATTCCCAATTACTCTGGAATCAACCATTATTTTAAACCCTTTGAATGAACTAAGGTACTAAGAACTTATGTCAATATCTAGATACTTTTTTATAGAAAAATGTTGATTATAATTAATTGATATAGGTATGGATAAATCCACACTCACAGACACACATACGTATACAAAAGTAAAATCTATAGGATACTTTACCACATACATATGTAAATGTAATTGAAATGGCAAGCGTTATCCCCAACAAAACCCGAACGATTCGTTTGGTTAATAGAGCATTGGGGATATCACAATTATGTACATGAATATATGAATAACTTGATTATGAAAGATATAAAAATGTGAATTATGAATAAAAGTAATGCCACGGTGGAAAATGAAAAGCAAGAACTGCCGAGATCTTTCGGTCTTAACGACCCTTTACTAGAGGCAAGACTGATCAGAACAATGAGACACACGGTAGAGATAAACATATACAAACAGACATTAAAGGATTAACAAAAGGTCCAGGTCACTGTGACCACGTGTGGGTGGCTGCTTTTAAATCTCTAATCTAGGTCAATGGGTGGTTCTTCCGTTTTTTTTAAAGTGACCTGGGCCCCCTGTTTGTTTAATCCTGTAATGTCCGTTTGTATATGCTTATCTCTCTCTCTCTCTCTCTTCTCCTCTCTTCTCTCTCTCGCATCTCTCTCTCTCTCTCATCTCTCTCTCTCTCTATATATATATATATATATATATATATATATATATATATCTATATATATATATATATATATATATATATATATATATCTATATATATATAGATATATATATATATATATAATATATATATATATATATATAGATATATATATATATATATATAGAGAGAGAGAGAGAGAGAGAGAGAGAGAGAGAGAGAGAGAGAGAGAGAGACTGGTGAAAACTTCTGTTACACGCATACACACACACACACACACACACGCACACACACACACACACACACACACACACACACACATATATATATTATATATATATATATATATATATATATATATATATATATATATATATATAGTCTATTCGAGAGTGAAACATTGAATTATCGAAGTTCCCAACAAAATCGTATAAAATCAATAAACCCACTTAGATAATTACGATTATTCAGTTACACTGGAAGGTTTTCCCAATTTCTGTCTGCTTGTTCTGTTGGAGATGAAGTTTTGGAAATTTCATTTGCTATTGAAACTTTTGCTAAAAGTTTCCCTTTCATGAAACTAACTTTGGGATACAACACTGCCCAAAGTTGAATATCTGAAAGCTTCAGAGCATTGTCCTGAATCTCAGAAACCATTTTCCGCCATTTTCTAGCCTCAGAAAGGTTTAAATTTGGAATAATTCCACTATTTTATTTCCTTGATTTTATGAGCGACGGGCTGCCTTAATTAATTATGGTACTTTATCGGTTAGACTTTTCAAGTATTTAAAGAAAGACACACAGTTCTTTTTCTATAAAGCTAGCAAACGGAAGAAGGTTTTCAGTTTTGGATACACTAAATTTAAAGGTGTGATGTAGGGTTTTAGGTATGTGTGTGTGTGTGTGTGTGTGGTTGTGTGTGTGTGTATGTGTGTTTGTGTGTGTGTGTGAGTGTGTGTTTGAGAGAGAGAGAGAGAGAGAGAGAGAGAGAGAGAGAGAGAGAGAGAGAGAGAGAGGAGAATAATGAACTTGATATTGTTTTCCTATCAGTTTTTCAGTGTCTCTCTCACACACACACATGCACACAACACGCACATACACCAAGCAACGCACCGAAAATAAATAATCACAATTATACCAAAGCCACTTTAATTTTTCCACTCCGTGCACGATATCTTTCGTTCGCCCGCACATACGATATCCTTTGTTTCACCGACTACGGGCAACCAATGAAAGGTCTTCAATTAGAGAAAGAGAAATTCCATCCTCTCATTCCTTAACGTACAAGGAGGGTCTGTGCCTAACAGGAATACCCATTGCTCTGTCCTGAGGTCTTTTTCTTTCCTTTCGTTCCGAAATAGAAGATGAGGTACTTGTGAAACTACTTTTGGTCTCTGTCAGGGAAAGGTTGACAGGTGTCCATCAGTGAATTGAGCGTCTTCATTGTTGAAGTAGATATTTGTGACTTATTTTGCATCACGAACCACAGAGAGAGGCCTGAATGGAAATGAAATCTTCTGTCACGAGAGAGAGAGAGAGAGAGAGAGAGAGAGAGAGAGAGAGAGAGAGAGAGAGAGAGATTCACCAAAACGATTAATATTTGTTTTAAAAGAATGTATTTCATTTTAATTGTTCTGGAAATATTATGTTACATGGTAAAATGTTTATCGACCGAATATTATGAGAATCGTCCAAAATCTCTCGAGTGATGGATAGTAATGACCTAATCTGTTGAAATTTAATCAGACCCCCTTTTACAAAATTTGATAGAGATGAGCTCAAGCAATTAGACTGACCCTGGATATAATGAGCGCGTCATGATCTAAATAACTGGAGCCTAATCTCATTACTCTCTAATCACATCGGCCTTCTCCGGATGCAATTTTTCAAAAGTATTTGCATATATTTCTTTGTATTTATGCAAGCAAAGAGAACCAATCAAGCAAAGAAGAAAATAAATTTTGAAGTAGTTTTTCATAGATTTAAAATAACATTTCCACCAGAAGGAAACTTTTTTTTATCAAGGATTATCACAGCCACTTGTATAGATAGCTCTATAAGCTGTTTGAAAATGCTTGAGAGTTATTGATTTATATTTTAAAATCGGAAGTAAATAAGCCAATAGTTAATAAAGTAATCAGGAAACAGGAAACCAAATCAATACATATATAATCAGACTAATGAATGAATAATAACCAAAAGATACATATATAAATAAATCAATATAAGATAGACAAGTATTAATCCGATGCCTGGCTAAATATAAAACGTATGTGAATAGAAATTTTGTGGCACAAAATTTCTATTCACGCTTTGTACGTCACAGAAAATGACATAATGCTTAGTGTATTTGGCATCAAAATCACGATGGTTGATCGGTTTGTTTAGTGAGCTCAAAATAAACGATTTCTTCAGTACATAAAGCAAAAGTCCCCTCTTTGAGAACGAACTGAAGTAAAACTTAAGTCGAGATTGACATTGCCTGCTCTGACTGACTTTCAAGCATGATCGAAAAATTAAATTTTTTTTCCTTTTATATTTTAAAAATTTTCTTTGTTCTTACCTGTTTCTAAAGTTCCGTTTCCTATAATGAACTAAAGAACGTTAATTTGAAAACTCTATCTATTCATAATGCTCTGTGAAAACAGCAATTAAAAAAATAACAGACAGCGAAGACTATGGATGCTTCTGCTTTTGCCATTAAGTTTCGTCATTGGAGAGAGAGAGAGAGAGAGAGAGAGAGAGAGAGAGAGAGAGAGAGAGAAAGAGTTTATCTAGCCACGATATCTTGAGGAAAATCTTTTATATCTAGACCGTTCTTCTATAGAGAATTATAAAGAAATATGAACATTTTAAAGGGGTAACTGAAGGAAACTGCAATTTATCATTCACTCACTTTCCTGAATAGGAAACAAGAAACAACATTCACTGGAGTATGAAACATTGATATGGAATGTAAAAATAATTTTTGTCATTTCACCCCTAATGCTCCTTAACATCAGAAACATAATTAAAAAGTATTTAATACTTGTTATAATATACAAAAGTAACACATAATCAACATCAATAAGGAATATAACACTGAATTCAAAATATAACATTTCATTGACTTCAATAAGTAATATATTACTGACTTCAATAAGTAATATATTACTGACTTCAATAAGTAATATATCATTGGCTTCAATTCCGCTTCTTTACACCATCGGCAAAAGGTACTGACAAAAAGACTTATATTGCTACTGGAAAAATAGTATGCCATTACAAATTATATAAAAGAAAACATACCGATGTTTTCTTGTATACACGGAAACTATAGACGCAAAAGGAAATAAATTAAAGGCACAAACCTCCCCTTCCCATATATCCTGAAACCACGAGACGTTAAACAATACCTATTTTGTTTAGCTGGTTGTGTGCCAGACAGCCATTCAACAGAGCTGCAGTGTTGTGTTCGAGTCCCCAATTCATTTGGCAGGGAAGGCAGAGAGTTAGGGTATATTGCTTGGCATCTCTCGTTCGTTGCCTGAGTTTCTTTGGAGCAGATTATTTCCCAGTGCAGACGTGGGAGTGATAAACGATGCTAAGATCTCAACTGAGCCACCAACTTCATTGGATCTTTATCATGCAAACGACGAGTAAGTGGCGAATGAAAATAGAGCCGATGCTGTGAGAGATATGAATGACAAATATGGTGAAAGTAAAGGTATTAATGGTGATGGTGAATTTAATTGATTCAGCAGATAATGAAGTTAAAGAATATAAGAAGCTGAAATATGATTATTTAAGACTATAAAGAATTTTTTCATGAATATTACTAGCGTGTGTATATAATAATAAACAGGTAAAGGAACTCAAAATTAAAGTAAATCGAGTGAGTGAATGAATGAATGAATATATAAATTAAAAAATGCATTAGTTAATGAATAAATAACACTAAATAAGTAAATAATATCAAAGAAATAACTAGTTAGATAATGTTCTAAATAGTGATTTTATTACTGGAAAGCTAAAAGTTACAAATTTCTCAGAAAATTACATGTTCAGTGTT
>NC_061100.1:17783514-17788514 GCF_015104395.2 Macrobrachium nipponense | reverse complement strand
CTACACTGTTTATACTTCCCGTTGATAGAGCAAAATTTAAACCATAGCCTAAAGCACTGGTTACATTACTATCCAGATGCTTGTTTGATAAGTTGACGACACATTCATGATTGGCGTTGGTAGTCCAGGGGCTTCTTTCGATCAGGAGTTTCATTTTGTTGTTATGTTTACGTTTAAGCTTCTGATACACTTTCTTCCTCATATTCAAATAACAATAGTTCCTGCAGAGAATCTTTCCAATCCGATGGTATTGAAGCTACAAAATGACGTCTTTTTCTCGATAAATCTTCAAAATTCTTTTTAGTTTCCAATGTCTTAATACAGATATGTTTGTCCAAAATAGATCGTTGTATTTCACCGAACGGTTGGTCTTCTAATTTTGACAAGGACTTGGTTATCATTGATCTTGGTATCACTTGTTCATCACGACATTCACGTAGAAACCGCAGGTGTTCCTTGTTTGTATGAGCTTGAATGAGGGCGTCTGCGAAGTCAGGTGGACTGCATATTCCAAGATGGGGAAAAGAACACAGAAAGATCGGAAGGAGCTCGTGGTATCCATTGATGATTATAATCACTTTAGCACGTGATTCATTTATCACACATATCCACAGGTGAAAAATAAGAGACAGGGTGTAGGTCCTGACCGGTTTCGGCTTTATTTTCAAGCCATTGACAAAGGACTGATACATAGTATTAGAATTCACGAGTATATATACTACAAAGACAGTACTGACGAACATACACACAACAGTTTGAGACTGCAGATCCACCCACAGGCAGGTGTCTAGGTAGGAGTGGCTTTCAAAAATCATTAGGCTAAAATTTACAATAAATTCTCAAGGGATACTACCGCTTAGGTACAAGTCCACACCTGACAGGTGTCAGGGAGGCGGGGTTGAACATCTCATTACCACTACTGACCCCCTTTTACTGTGTTTACAAATATAATAATCCTATTTTTCATATATCTCTACAGCCAACCTTAAAATTTAAACAGTTTACAAATTTCTTTGATATTAAAGGATCAAGTTTATACATTCCTTGAACTGATGTTCATATTATTGTTGTAACTTTCTTTTATAAAACTAGATTCAATGATATTCCTTTCCAATGCATTATTAGAAACTCACCAAGCTTTTTTGCCCCTTCCCAGTTAATAGCATGATTGTTCTCACTAACATGTACAAATATACCACTATTTCCCTGTGCATATCTCACATTGTTTATGTTGTTCTATTCTTTTTTCCAGTGCTTTCCCGTTTGACCAATGTAAAAGTTGTCACAAGACTTACACGGGATTTTATATACACTCCTTTAGCATTGTCGGGGGAGTTCTTAATAAGTACCTGTTTCATTGTTTTATTGTTTTTAAAAACTACATTAACACCAAAAATTCTTCAGGAGATGTGGGATATCTTTCATATTACTATTATAAGGTAGTACAAGCAAATTTTTGTTGTTGTAAGGTTCTTTTTGATTTTGATACATGGTCTCTTTTTTGCCGCTTTTTAATGCATTGTTTAGTACTTATCTGGATATTTCAGTTTCTTGCCTGTATTCTGAATCTTATCTATTTCCTCATCTATATATTCTGGGCTACATACCCGTAGTGCTCTTAAAAACATAGAAGCAAACACTGATCTTTTTAACCTTATTGTTTTGTCCAGAATAGAAATGTACATAGGAAGAAATATTAGTAGGTTTTCTGTAAACACTATACTTAAACCCACTACTATTTCTCCGTATGAGGACATCCAAAAAGGGTAGGCATTCATCTTTTTCTATTTCCATAGTAAATTTAATTGATGGTACTAATTGATTTAACCTGGCAAAAAAAAGTTTATTTACATCTTCATTCCCTGGCCATACACAAACAATGAAACAGGTACTTATTAAGAACTCCCCCGACAATGCTAAAGGATGTGTATATAAAATCCCGTGTAAGTCTTGTGACAACTTTTACATTGGTCAAACGGGGAAAGCACTGGAAAAAGAATAGAACAACATAAACAATGTGTGAGATATGCACAGGGAAATAGTGGTATATTTGTACATGTTAGTGAGAACAATCATGCTATTAACTGGGGAAGGGCAAAAAAGCTGGTGATTATAATAATGCATTGGAAAGGAATATCATTGAATCTAGTTTTATAAAAGAAAGTTACAACAATAATATGAACATCAGTCAAGGAATGTATAACTTGATCCTTTAATATCAAAAGAAATTTGTAAACTGTTTAAATTTTAAGGTTGGCTGTAGAGATATATGAAAAATAGGATTATTATATTTGGTAACCACAGTTAAAGGGGGCAGTAGTGGTAATGAGATGTTCAACCCCGCCTCCCTGACACCTGTCAGGTGTGGACTTGTACCCTAAGCGGTAGTATCCCTTGAGAATTTATTGTAAATTTTAGCCTAATGATTTTTGAAAGCCACTCCTACCTAGACACCTGCCTGTGGGTGGATCTGCAGTCTCAAACTGTTGTGTGTATGTTCGTCAGTACTGTCTTTGTAGTATATATACTCGTGAATTCTAATACTATGTATCAGTCCTTTGTCAATGGCTTGAAAATAAAGCCGAAACCGGTCAGGACCTACACCCTGTCTCTTATTTTCACCGGGTGGATATGTGTGATAAATGAATCACGTGCTAAAGTGATTATAATCATCAATGGATACCACGAGCTCCTTCCGATCTTTCTGTGTTCTTTTCCCCATCTTGGAATATGCAGTCACTGACTTCGCAGACGCCCTCATTCAAGCTCATACAAACAAGGAACACCTGCGGTTTCTACGTGAATGTCGTGATGAACAAGTGATACCAAGATCAATGATAACCAAGTCCTTGTCAAAATTAAAGAACCAAAACCGTTCGGTGAAATACAACGATCTATTTGGACAAACATATCTGTATTAAGACATTGGAAACTAAAAAGAAAATTTTGAAGATTTATCGAGAAAAAAGACGTCATTTTGTAGCTTCAATACCATCGATTGGAAAGATTCTCTGCAGGAATATTGTTATTTGAATATGAGGAAGAAAGTGTATCAGAAGCTTAAACGTAAACATAACAACAAAATGAAACTCCTGATCGAAAGAAGCCCCTGGACTACCAACGCCAATCATGAATGTGTCGTCAACTTATCAAACAAGCATCTGGATAGTAATGTAACCAGTGCTTTAGGCTATGGTTTAAATTTTGCTCTATCAACGGGAAGTATAAACAGTGTAGAAATTACTAAAGGATTGTGCAACTTAGAAAATATAGCGATTTAACTAGTGAAGATGTCAACATAATTAAGGGAGTGATTTATGGAAGCATGAAAAAGTCAGACACCACAAACGTACCCAAAAGATTTATGAATGCCATCAATGAACTGAAAAAAGATAAAGATATACATATGACAAAAGCAGATAAATCAGGTGCCATAGTAATTTTAAACAAAAATGAATACATAGAAAAAATGAAAGTCTTTTGGGTGATAATAGCACTTATAAAGAATTAAATAAGAACCCGATAGAAAGTGTGAATAGTGGTTTTAATAAAAAAGTGAAAAATCTGTTAAAAGGCAACGAAAGTCTTATAAAGAAGGTGTGTGTGACCTCCCCATCGCTACCGTATATGTATGGTACGATAAAAACCCATAAAGCAAACTTCCCTGCCAGACCAATTATCAGCTCAGTGGGTTCCGCATCTTATAAAATTAGCAAAAATATTTAGTGGATATCCTTAACCCATTGGTAGGTAACATCTCTAATGCCAATATTAAGAATAATGTGGACCTGATAGATAAACTAAATAGTGTAAAAGTTAATAGTGAATCGAGACTTGTGAGCTTCGATGTAGTATCTCTATTCACAAAAGTGCCTATTGATGATTTATTGGAGTTTTTATCGGAATTATAGAAAACAAACAACTGGATATTCCATTTTCTAAAAGCACCTTAATTGAACTAATAAAATTATGTGTTAAAGACTGTAAATTTGAATTCAACGGAAAATTCTACTCACAAAATTTTGGTATGGCAATGGGAAACCCCTCTGTCCCCAGTGCTAAGTAATTTATATATGGAATTTTTTGAAAAGAAAATTTTAAATAATATAATTCCACGCAATGTACCTTGGTTTAGATATGTTGACGACATAATTTGTGTATGGCCAGGGAATGAAGATGTAAATAACTTTTTTGCCAGTTAAATCAATTAGTACCATCAATTAAATTTACTATGTAAATAGAAAAGATGAATGCCTACCCTTTTTGGATGTCCTCATACGGAGAAATAGTAGTGGGTTTAAGTATAGTGTTTACAGAAAACCTACTAATATTTCTTCCTATGTACATTTCTATTCTGGACAAACAATAAGGTTAAAAGATCAGTGTTTGCTTCTATGTTTTTAAGAGCACTACGGGTATGTAGCCCAGAATATATGATAGGAAATAGATAAGATTCAGAATACAGGCAAGAAACTGAAATATCCAGATAATGTACTAAACAATGCATTAAAAGCGGCAAAAAAGACCATGTATCAAAATTAAAAAGAACCTTACAACAACAAAAATTTGCTTGTACTACCTTATAATAGTAATATGAAAAGATATCCCACATCTCCTGAAGAATTTTGGTGTTAATGTAGTTTTTAAAAACAATAAAACAATGAAACAGGTACTTATTAAGAACTCCCCCGACAATGCTAAAGGATGTGTATATAAAATCCGTGTAAGTCTTGTGACAACTTTTACATTGGTCAAACGGGGAAAGCACTGGAAAAAAGAATAGAACAACATAAACAATGTGTGAGATATGCACAGGGAAATAGTGGTATATTTGTACATGTTAGTGAGAACAATCATGCTATTACCTGGGAAGGGGCAAAAAAGAGGTGAGTTCTAATAATGCATTGGAAAGGAATATCATTGAATCTAGTTTTATAAAAGAAAGTTACAACAATAATATGAAAACATCAGTCAAGGAATGTATAAACTTGATCCTTTAA
>NC_061100.1:17778514-17781014 GCF_015104395.2 Macrobrachium nipponense | reverse complement strand
CAGAAAAAGTTTGGGAACCACTGACCTATACGATTATCCCTCTTCCCTCCGCAGTCTGTTGCTGTCATCAACATCTGTGCTATTTACTTTAAACATTCATACTATTAGATTTCATATTATATACGTTTAGTTTTTTCAACTTCCATCATACAAAAATAGACAATTTTATACTGCATTTTTTCTATTACCACTTCGGGCTATTATGTGCCACATGCTATATCACTGATACTATCATTGACATTGGAAATGCTTCCACTATTTAACTCGGCTATCATTATCACCCTTCAGCCTTTATTTTCACGTGCGTCCGGGAATCTGAAAACACGGGAAAGTTGTTGATGCAGCTGAGAACCGACATCGTTCATCATCCTCACTTCACTCCGTTCCACTAATCCCATAGCATTGCCAATGACTGGCATCGCTATTCCGGGAAAATGTATTGGACAACAGGGTTTGATTGCTATCAGGCTGGCTCGCCACGGGGAAAATCAGGCCAGTATTTCATTGACATACTCTGGCGAGCATTCGATGTTTGCCAGTGAACAAACATCTTTAATTGGGTGTTGTGTCAGTGTATTTGCTTAAAAAAAAAGAACGGTTGACTGTGGAATGGGTAACCTAATGCATTTTCAAGTCGAATTCTTTGTCATAAAGGTAGCAAGAAATTAATCCAAAGCTTGATTCTAGAGGGATATACAAGCTATATCCTTCTTCAAAATGAATAATACGACACCACTTAAATAATCTGTAAAAATCGTAGGTTATTGTTTAATAAACTACCAATGGAAAAGACATAAGGGCAATAAATGCTAGATCTGTAAACTAGGTATTTTGTTATCCTAATTATTTTGATTTTAAATCCTTGTGTATTTCTTTCATACTAATATAAGTTACAAGCGGTGTATAATGCTGATTTTACAAGCTGAGTTAATATATATATATATATATATATATATATATATATATATATATATATATATATATATATATACCGTATATACATACATATATATATATGTGTAAATAATATATTGGAAAATATACATATATAATGCATATATATGTGTATATATATACATACATCATATATATATATATATATATATATATATATATATATATAATATATATGTGTGTGTGTGTGTGTGTGTGTGTGTGTGTGTGTGTGTGTGTGTGTGTGCTTAAAAAATCACAGTAGATGCACGTGACTTCATTTATAAGCGAATTACACAGGAAAATGATAGTCAGAAATCCAAGCGCTTTCGTCTTTACTCAGACATTGTCAAGGAGTTAATGAGGTACAATTGGAGAGAAAGGTCTCAGGTACAACACAAGATCAAGAATACCAGATGGTTAATTGTCAAAAGGGTAAAAATTAAAAGAGATAATCCATGATTATCGGATATCACACGGTCACAAACCTAAACAGATTGACCCAAACCGAAATTACAAAGTTTCTTTACAGTCCAAAACATGTAAAAACTGAATATATTAATTTTGTTGCTTATATTTATCTACAAATTTTTTCATTATGAAAGCATCAAGTTTAAATAAACCAAGACTTAAATTTAGAACATTTCTATTATTTGAATTGATGAAACAAGATTCAATGATATTCCTTTTAACTGTGTCATTACATGGGATTAAGGCTCTTGCTTCACTCCAGTTAATAGGATGGTCTAAATCTCTCATATGTACGAATAATTTTGCCCCAAATAGTTATTTGGTTTAGATATGTGGATGCTATCTTCTGTATTTGGCCAGTTCACGAAAATCTCCAGGAATTCCTTAATAATCTCAATAATTTAGTCCCTTCTATAAAATTTACCGTAGAGGAGGAGAGAAATTGTAATTTGAATTTTCTTGATGTAACTGTCCATAGAAATAATAGAAATTTCACCTTTTCAGTCTTTCGAAAATCAACTAACATTGCCTCTTTTGTTCATTACTACTCCAATCACCATCGAAATGTTAAACTCTCTGTTTTTTCTGGGATGTTTCTAAGGGCTTTACGTGGCTGTAGCCCGCAGTGTATTGACAATGAAATTAAAACTATTTATGATATTGCAATGAAACTTAAATACCCAAGGACTTTTGTAGATGTGGTATGGAAAAGACCTAGAAAATTTTTTTATTCAACTAATGACAAACTTGAATTTAGTAAGAATAACATTCTAAAATTACCCTATGATGAAAGGTTTTTAGATATTCCTAGAATTTTAAAGCTTTCTAACATAAATGTTGTTTTCAGTAATATTAATGTCAAGAGTTTAATAATAATAATAAAAAAAAAAGTGTGATAAAGTCTATTACAGACAAACCGGTAAATCTCTTTCACAACGTCTCAAACAGCATCAGTATTCTGTGAGAACTGGGCAAATATCGAATGCATCATTCGTACATATGAGAGATTTAGACCATCCTATTAACTGGAGTCAAGCAATAGCCGTAATCCCATGTAATGACACAGCTAAAAGGAATATCATTGAATCTTGTTTCA
>NC_061100.1:17751014-17776014 GCF_015104395.2 Macrobrachium nipponense | reverse complement strand
ATAACTGCCCTATTACTATTCATACATTCATGGCTTTATAACTTTGTTTCTGTGTCTAGTTTCGTTTTCTTTTACTGTTTTCTAATAAAATGCACATAATAAGGAGACTCCGTTTTGTTGAGGAGTTTTTACATGTTAATAACCCTACTGATTGGGCAAATGAGGGTTCCTCATTTTCAGTAATAATAATAATAATAATAATAATAATAATAATAATAATAATAATAATAATAATAATAATAATAATAATAATAATAATAATAATAATAATAATAATATGGCAAAGCGGTAAGAACTGAAGGGATAAACCTTCTAGACGGGAATAGCATCAGACATATAGACGAGACAGGAATCAAATACCTGGGGATAATAGCAGGATAGGAGACAAGACACCAAGAGATGAATGATAAGGTCAAGAAAGGCTATATGCAGAGACTTAAGGCCATACTCATGTTAAAATACAACGCCGAAAACATGATAGAAGCCATAAACGCATAGGCAGTACCAGTAATCAGATACAGCGAGGTGGTAATGGAGTGGACGACGGCTGAACTCACCAGAATAGATCAGAAAACTAGGAAACACATGACAATACACAAAGCACTATACCCAAGAGTAAATACAGACTATACATAACACGAAAGGAAGGAGGGAGAGGTCCACTAAGCATAGAGGACTGCGCCAACATGGAGACTAGAGCACTGGGGCAATATATGAAAGGCAGTGAAGATGAGTGGCTAAGGAGTGCATGGGAAGAAGGACCGATAAAAGCAGACGAAGACCCGGAAATATACAGACATGAGAATGTCAGACAGAGCGGAGGATTGACACAGCAACCCATTGCACGGACAGTACATGAGACAGAGTAAAGAACTTTCCAGCGATGAAACATAACAATGGCTACAGATAGGAGAGCTCAAGAAGGAAACAGAAGTAAAGCTAACAGCGAACAAGATCAGACCCTAAGAACCAGATATGTCCATAGAACAATAGATGAAAATAATATCTCACCATAGGCAGGAAGTGTAATATGAAAGACAAGACCATCAACCATATTGCAAGCGGATATCAAGCGTTGTACAGAACCAGTAACAAAAGAGGCATGAGTAATAAGTGGCACGAACACCAACCTGAGGGAGTGATAGAAAACGATCAGGCAACCATAGTCCTCTGGCACTATGGTCACAGAACAGATAGGGTGATACGTGCAAATAGACCAGACGTGACGCTGATTGCCAACTCAAGAAGAAAGTATCACTCATTATGTCGCAGTACCATGGGACACCAGAGTAGATGAGAAAGAACGTGAAAAGATTAATAAGTATCAAGATCTGAAAAGAGAACTAAGAAGGATATGGGATATGTCAGTGGAAATTGTACCCATAATCATAGGAACACTAGGCACGATCCCAAGATCCCTGAAAATGAATCTGGAAAAACTAGAGGCTGAAGTAGCTCCAGGACTCATGCAGAAGAGTGTGTTACTAGAAACTACGCACACAGTAAAAAAAGTGATGGACTCCTAAGGAGGCAGGATGCAACCCGGAACCTCCACACTATAAATACCACTCAATCAAATAGGATAGCTGAGATATAATAATAATAATAATAATAATAATAATAATAATAATAATAATAATAATAATAATAATAATAATAATAATAATAATAATAATAATAATAATAATTACAGGATCTTTTTAACCGTTTTAGTAATAAGCTCTGTACTTATATCTCTTCGTTTGCCTACCTACGTCGGCTTGGCTTAATTCACTTTCATCTTCTGTGCTCTGTGTAAGAAAGGGTTTGCACCTAGCAATTTGCATCGTTAATCCCTGAATTAATTAAAAAAGAATTAATTTTTGAGGCTAACAAATATAGCTAAATGCATCAAATTAACTACTGGGTTTAAAGATAGTCAAACCACTACTAAAAGGAACCCAAAAGTAACCCAAAGTTTCCTAATTTGAACATTCGAAAATTTAGTTCATTATGATCATATTTTCATTAGTCAAAAGGTATTTGTGATTAAGTCTACGTATTTGTTGTCGATTCGATAATTAAAAGCAATTGTGTGCTGGGGAAAACATAAAAAATTAAGATCTTAGACTCCAATTCTATAAAACATTGATATTCCAGATAGAATGGGAAATTTCTTATAAAAATGACTTGAATTTCTTAACCTCTGTCAATAAAAGAAGAAATATATCAAAATAACTATTTCGAATCCTTTATAAATCAGCTACTGATTACAAAATTACAAATTAATTTTCCCCATAATATATCCCACCGCTTGAACGTACTGAAAGTACATCCATTGTGATTTTAACCAGGGCAATAAATCTTTCAAAATTAACACAGGTTATCCACTTTACATCCCATTTCTCTATCATGAACTTGCGAGGATATCACCCGATGTCTGTCATTCTTGAAAGTAATTAGCCACTTCCATCCTGATTTCGACGTTACAATTCATTAGCTGCCTTTCGCTTTTCAAGACGAGAAACTATTAAGAGAAGGTTGGCTTCGGATTGGTAGTACATTAAGTATTTCTATTGGATAAAACTTGAGTTGAAGGGATGGAGCTACAGTAATTGCAAACCTAGGTTCAGTGAAGGTGGCAGACGATTAAACGAAGGCTCTCGTATGTTCATACATAGTGGATATCGTACATACAATTGAAAAATTGCCGTCAGTTGCGTATAATTAGATGAAAGGAGCAAGCGTGTGAAGTCTCTCTCTCTCTCTCTCTCTCTCCTCTCTCTCTCTCTCTCTCTCTCTCTCTCCAGTAATCCTCGTCACCAACACAAATTTATATATGTGTATATGTAAGTGTTTACATAATAAAAATATGGAATGTTAGTCCATATATATAAAAGACTAAAACTAAAGACGTCAACCAGATTGCTTGCAGGAATGTGATCAGACTAGAGACGCTAAAGATGACGTATACAATAAAAGTAGGCTAAGATAACATGCCGTCATCTGTGGTCATTCAATTGTTTATAAACTTTAGTCCAAGCTCCCTGCTTGAGACAACTACCGCGACCTATAATTCAAACGGCCTACGTGATCTGTAGTGTGTCTCATTGTATGTATGTTCATATGTTCGAGCTACTGTCTGTTCCTTTATGACTGGTAACCGAGATGGTAGTAGAGGCAGAATAGGGTTAGCTATCGTCATTAGAAGACCTGTACCTCTTTACCTAAGCTTTATCATGTAGAGAGAATAGAATTAGCCATCATCATTGGCAGAAGCGATCAAGCTATCGTCATTAGAAGACTTGTACAATCATACCTGATCTTCACCATGTAAATTCAGAGAATATAAGTATTTTTGTACTTCGTGGTTTCTACTAGATCCTCACATCATTGCTGAATCATCATGAGTTTAACACATCGTCATCATAACCCAAGAAGATAATACCGTCTTCGTAAGTGATCTACAAACCCCAAGACACTCCCATGAATATGGAAGTGCAATACCAACCGACTTAGCGTAAGATTATCGCAAGTCTAACATTACCTCATAGGGCGCCTTATTATACAAGGCAACAGCCCTAAAAGTGGTGGCAGCGACTGTACGCGCCTAAAAGTGGTGGCAGCGGTCCAGAAGAACTCTACAACTTCTCCGAAGAAAAACCCAGAATAATAAATCATGTATCATAAGAAGTCAACAACGACGAAAGCAGCAGATTCTTCAAGCAACCTAGTATCATCGTTTAGTGAGCGACTTCAGAAAACAACAAGATTCTTCAAGCAACTTAGTATCATCGTTTAGTGAATAACTTGAAGAAACAAAACCGACGTGTCCTTTTCCTACGGCAATGCAAGCTTCGTCTCTCATTAGAATCATTCAAGAAAACATCGTTATTGAGCGTTTCCGGCACTTCAAGAAACAAACCGAACGCGTCTGCAGCATCGGATCTACAAGGGCTCGAATCATCCAAACATCGCGCACGGGGGAAACTCAAGCCAAAAAAACCAGGTCATCCGCTAAATAGAGAAGGAGGACCAAGGCCGTGTGTCGTTATCGGAACACCGTGACTTCCCACAAAAGCAAGCTAAGTACAATTTTTTATTCATTTGGAGTAACTTTGAGTGTTTCCTTTGCAGGTCGAATTTCGTTATTCCTGTGGCTGAAGTTACGAGACATTCTTAATCTTACTTTTTTACAGAAATTATCTACATCATTGAGATATCGCTACTGCGAGTTTTTATCTTTGAGTGTCTATTTCCAGAAATTCTACTGAAATATCATAATCATGTACTATGTTAATTTTATCATTTTGGGTGATTATTAATCCCTTACATAACAAATCATATTAAACAGTGAATATGCGTTTACGCAGTGGATGTCTGTATTTATACAGATGCATGGATGGGTCGTTAGGCACCGTAGTGATAAGAAAACACACAAAAACAAGTGGAACGCCCGTACAAATCTAGATAAATTAGAGGTAACACTATTTCGGGTCATGACAATAAATGCTCCTTTGCAAAGTCCCGATCGCAATTTTAGCCTTGAGTTTTTTTAGTTATATAAAATATCGAACCTCAATGACTCAACTTAACTTTAAAAATACGGCTGGATTGCAAGGAATAACATGTCTGTAAAAAACTTTCATTAGGCTAAATGCGCTGACCAGGATCCCTCACAATTTCAAATTTTAGCAAAGAATGAAGTAAACAACAGCAAGTACAAACAGTTATTATTGAAAGCAGTAGAGATAACTTGTCTTAATAGTAATCGCTCAACTCCTAATAGTTCGTCATTCATACGTTCGTTGCTTTACACGTAACCAACAACAGAATGATAAAAACACACAATGCGTTGCCGATGGTAAACAGTAGCCCTAAATATCAGAATCAAATAAAGCAAACTCGAGTACTGGGTCATCTAGTCAGCGGTCAAGGTCAGTTAAATCTGCCGAGTGTCGCAAGCAAAGCACATTCCATTTAAGCGACTTCAGCGGAAAGGGAGAGCGATGTTGGAAAAATTAAAAAGGAATTTCCCTATGCATCACACGACAGTATCAAGTAATCAGAGCAGGTTCTAGTAATTTTAATACATTAAGTTATTATAAATAGTGGTGGATTAAGCCCAACTGTACGCGCCGTAAAAAAATTAGAATATCTTGTTTTATTCCTTTAGTACACGTAATATCCTGTATTTACGGACTCACCGTCTGTTGTTCGAACTTCCCTAATGAGAAGTCCGGATAAGCGAGCGCTTACAGATACCTCTATAGTTATAAAAAACATTGATCTGTATCTAGTGTAATTGTAAGATCCATCTAGGGGTATACAAAATATTATCTTACATCCTGCAAAATAAGGCGTGTTTATCAAAGGAAAATCCTATAAACCTTCAAACATATTAAAATCAGTTTGAACAAAAATGAGACAGTTAATCAAATAATAACTTATCTAAAGGAACTATACATTTGTCTCATAAATCGTAACATTGTCCAAATGACCCAACAGAATTCTCCCACAACCGCAGTTGCAGTTTGCACGCAAAATCTAGAGAAGCATGCACCCTCGAATGTCTTAGTGCGTGTATAAAGACTTTGCTGGGAAATGAAATTTTAATCCTTCCCGACACTCTGAAATATAACGATTTCCGAGAACAATGCCCTAGACACGGTTGACTCGCAGCAACAAGTTAATATAGTAATCCATAAAAACCTATACATATAAATATCGCATTTTTTTATTGTTGCTAATTTTTAATTATGCCCAACCAGTCGTAGATGAATCTCTCATACTCTATCTAAAGTAATATCCGTAAAGTCATTCAAGCAGAGGTGATTCAGCAAAAAAAAAAAAAAAAAATTTTATCTTTTATCTGAATACCAGGAAGTTTCTCCACTAGCGAGTGATCTCTGGGAGAAAAACGGATGTCATTGAAAACAAAATACGGTCTAAGGACAAACATAAAGCTATATACGTACCTTCGTATAGACTCACAATGAAATTTCAAAATAGAGATAAATGACGAAGTAAAAAAATGTTTGTAATAGGAGTCATTAGGAAATCAAATAAGCCCATATAATTTTTCCCTCAAACGTCATGCCATAAAAGATCGGACTTGGCGTATATGGGTAGATTTCTGTCGCTTAAACTAGGAAACGACTCCCAATAGTTTCCAGTGCTATGTACCGATGACATCTTATCTCTGTTAGGTTAGAATAAATTTTTCACCAGCTTGGACTTACTCAAAAGCTTTTACCAGATACCATTACCTAAGTGATTGTACCTCATACACCGTTTTCAGCACATTCAGGGGACGTTATCAATTTTTACGTATGCCTCTGGCTTACGTTGCGCCCCATTACAATATATTGTTTGGAGACTTTTAGGGAATACCCTACATGCCTATATGGTTGGTCTTGTAATCTTTTCTAATACCTTAGAAGTACATTCACATAAACTAGAGCTAGTGCTACAGAGACAAAGACAAATAATCTCAGAGTAAAATATCTAAATGTGAGTTTTTAAAAACCGAACATGTTTATCTAGGTTTTATGTGTCTAGTCAAGGTCTTAAAGTAGTCCATGGTAAGGTGTCGGCTATTCATAACTTTCCGGTACCTATTAACGTAAAAGGGGGATACAGCACTTTTGCGCTGTAGTGGGTATTACAATCGTATGTAAATATGTAACTCTTCAATCATGACAGCTCCTTTAACAGATCTTACGAAGAAGAGCGTAGATTTATTATGGTCTAAAAAGCATCAACAGGCGTTCGATATCTTAAAAGCGGAATAATGCAGCTCACCTAACTTAAAAATCCCTGTTTTAAATAAGGAATTTTTTTTTTTATTGCAACAGACGCCTCAGACCAAGGGGTAAGAGGGGTACTACTTCAGTAATATGATAAACAGTTCTTTCCTATAGCTTTTTAGTCATGTAAACTAAAGCCCTCTGAAAGTAAACATACAGTAATAGGCAAGGAAGGGCTAGGTATCGTTAACTCACTAGTACATTTTAAGTTCATAATCTACGGCTATCCTGTTAAAGTCCTCACTGAGCATAAGTCACTTACTGAGTTTTTCAAAGGCTCTAATCACAGTCCAAAAGGAACTCGGTGACAAATGATCCTTCAGGTCTTTGGAGCCAAGATAAGATATCTACCTGGGAAAGCAATTATCATAGCTGATGCATTATCCCGCAATCCCGCACCATACTGCAAAGAACCATGAATTAGACTAAAAGATATAGAAACATCCGTGCCTATTGTTAAAACCGTATCTAAACAAGAAAATTCCTTAACCCAAGAGATCGCGAGCATTGAATATCTGGGTCGGAGCGCAGAACTGTTACAAACTGAACAAAGCAAGGGTCAGCAGCTAAGCAAAAACAATAAACACTTCGAACGGAAACAGGGTCAGCGGCTAAGCAAAAACAATAAACACTTCAAGCAGAAACCCTAAAGCAAAAGTATATTTAAAGTATGTGTATCAGAATAATGTAATCAAATGTAATATTATTTTGTAGGTCCGTGACGAGGAAAACCCGAAGAACACAGCAGATGACTAACGACCAGGTATTAGTAATAATCTCTTTCATAAAGCCAAATCACTGTTTTACTGGCCTACGATGCTTACAGATATAAAAAGCACATAACTAATTGTAACACGTGTCATGAAAACAAGGGACACACTAAGACACCTGTCAGTTAAGGGCCTATCCTGTGCCAAATCAATCCTTGAAAGAATATACGTAGAATTATTAACAGAATTACGAGTCTGACAGAGGGAATAAACACTTCTTAGTGTTAATAGTTCCTTGACACGTTATATAGAATTAATAGCACTAAAAACAAACACCGCAATTGAGTGTGCTAGGAATATTTATGAGTGCTAAATCAGTAAACATGGAATTCAACACATGATAATCTGACTCGGGTGGTGTAAATCAATAATAATCTCCTTAACACTTTGTGTGAATTCCTATCCATTAAGAAAACCAATAATATATTTTATCGCCCAGAGTCAATCGGTTTGGTAGAATAAGAGATAAATAAGAAAGTGTCAATGTCTAACGAGTTACAACTTGTGATATTGGATCCGAACTGGATTATAGCGGTTCTCGCGGTTTTAAATACCTTTATCATTTATATCTTGTATCTATAGAATTGATGCCGCAAGTAGCCTTATACGGTACGCCGCTAGAACGCTTTTCCACATATTCAAGCCAACCATTAATTTATCAAATATATAAAAAAAAAATATAAATAAATAAATATAATAAAATAAAATAAATATGGATACAAGTGGGGTCAATATAATACACTCCGTAAGAAGTCGGAAGGGTTACAAATTATAACAAAAAAGGAATCACGATAAAATCAATAAGCAAAAACGTAACCATAGGTTAATTAAATATCCAAATATATATGCGTAAAGATTTGAACTCCTACTTAACGCTTTAGTAATGACAAATAAGCTAAAAGTTCAAACACATATCAAAACCTTCTGACATATTGTCTGTCCCGGTGATTTATATTCGTAGTCAAAAAATAAATAAATAAATAAATAATTAAATAAAATAAAATAAAATAAAAGAGATTTTAATGTCAGGAAGTCTAGAAGTGAAAATGTATCTCTATGGAATAATCCTATAATAATCTTATACAGGGCAAATAGTATATATAAAATTTGTATGGAAACCCTTTTCATTAGTTTGTATAAGGAATATCTAATTTAACAGTATTACATTTATTTACAATCATGCAGATATACAACATGAAAGTAATATATTGTTCAATTTTCGTACTGTTTTTTTTTTCAGACATTCTTTTCGTGTGGGTCGACTATTAAAAAACAAAAAACAAAAAAATTTATACTAAGTCGTTTCTTTTACAGCAAGTAACGTAACTCTTAAGCTGGTGACGACGTCATCAGTCTAGAAGATGCCTGTCGCGTTTGCCGACTAATCATTGTTCTTTATAACCTCAATAAACCGCTTGCGAAGCAGATTGACTGGAGAAAGGAATGCTTAGCTCATGAACTTCACATGTGGTTCATAGGTCACATGACATACCACATAACCTATTCTTATCCGTGTGTGCAATGCAACTTTAGTTAAGGATTGCAATCGTTTTAAAATTAATAAACAAAATAAGCAAATAGAATTTCTATAACAACAAAATGAATTAATTTTTTTTCTGAACCTCATAGACATTTAGAAGTATCAAGTCATGGATATGAAATATTTACTTGCAACATTAGTCTATCACAATTCAAGTAAATCCCATTCATGGGAAAATGTTACATTTTCTTGAAAAAAAAACCCAAAGTTTATATAGAAATTAGTTACATAGTGGGTTCTTTCGTTGCATCTCTAGCCTATTAATAAAGTTAAAAAATTAACCTCAGAGGATGCGCGCGAGAAAATTGAATATGAAACTTTTGTTAGGGGCACATAGGATCAGATTTTATCACAACTTAATTTCAGTTAGCATAGAGAAATACAGAATCATGATTAATATTCTCTTTGACTCTTATGTTGCCTGGCAATCTTACAAATAGCTCCGTTTTCCACTTCTTTGTCTAGTAACTTACTACCAGTAATATCGAATTTTCTTTGAGATTCGTAATGATATCTATTTATTTTTTATAATTATGGATATTTTTACAAGTCATCATAGACCTGGATAGGTTCACTCATTGTTAATGCCAAGGATAAAAAAGTTTGTACAGCTGACTCTTTTGAATTCCAAAATATCAGCGAATTCATGTGGGTTAAGTCTGGTCTTAATGGCTTTCTTCTCCCCTGTATTTGGATGTCGTCTGAATTTACTTTGCCCTTGTTACAAGTATAATTTCATTTGCAGGCTGATTAATGGTACCTGGTTACAGTATCCTGCAGTACGAGAGTTTCACATTGCAACTTCAAAAAATCGTTCATCGATGCGGACGACGGCAGTCGAGTAACAACCGCCTACAATGTGAAGGGAATAAGCACCATCATGGACTTCTTCGACCGACACCGTATCCCGTCGTTAATCTCGTTTTAATGCGGAACGCTCCGGCGGCTGTCGGAAATCGACTACAAAAGGGACATACTTCCGACAATTACGACCCGAAGGATATTCAACTCTACTTTGCAGGCGAAGGACTCGTGCTGGGGGTGATTTTACTCATCGCGAACGTATTCGTGTGGCTTAAGATGCAGAGAACAAGTATGAGCGCAAAATAGAACGTTGGACCCGCCCAGGCAAATTTTCCCCTTGTTTTAACCATTTGTAATTGGCCCTTTCATTTGGCTATAGGTGGTTGTCTGGAACTGTGTAATGGACGAAAACTTGTTCGAACGCTAGTTAAATGTGAAGTAGTATAACCTCAGTCATGTATCCTATATATATAAAGTATCATGTATCCTATATATAAATGATCATAAATAACAGAATCGAAATATATTTTTGCGTGTACGCACTAGGAATCTATATATAAATGATCATAAGTAACAGAATCGAAATATATCTTTGCGTGTATGCAATAGGAATCTATTTAAAGTGCACATATATTAATCATAATTATATGAATCCATATACATGTGTATAAACAAATCAGGTAGCCTACAATCAATCTGTTACCTTTTATCTTACCAATATCTGCAGTTATATATGAGTTAGTATATGGATTAATGAATCAGATATATAACAGTTAGCATAAAAATCAACGAATCAATCAGCATAAACATTAATAATTTTTATCAATTCATATATGAAATTTTTATCAGTTAAAATATGATTTTTATCATGTTTCTATGCAATTATCAGAGTACATTAGTATTTTCTGTAGCATATGTATCTTAGAGAGATGAAGTGAAAAACTGTATCAGTATATATCACGTGATCACTATTATTTACGAATATTATATGCATATTATGTCTAATATTTTATTACTTGAATCTGTATTTGTGTACACCATGAATTTTTTTACTTATAAGTATTTTCTATTATCTATATATTTTCACATAGTGTCTGTATCACACTTATATAAGTCAAATGCAAGTCAAGTTTGAGTAATATTCAGTGGTTGGTTTGGTAGCTGACCGAGCTAATGTAAGTGTTTACATAATAAAAATATGGAATGTTAGTCCATATATAAAAAAGACTAAAACTAAAGAGGTCAACCAGATTGCTTGCAGGAATGTGATCAGACTAGAGACGATAAAGATGACGTATACAATAAAAGTAGGCTAAGATATCATGCCGTCATCTGTGGTGATTCAATTGTTTATAAACTTTAGTCCAAGCTCCCTGCTTGAGACAACTACCTATAATTCAAACGGCCTACGTGATCTGTAGTGTGTCTCATTGTATGTATGTTCATATGTTCGAGCTACTGTCTGTTCCTTTATGACTGGTAACCGAGATGGTAGTAGAGGCAGAATAGGATTAGCTATCATCATTAGAAGACCTGTACCTCTTTACCTAAGCTTTATCATGTAGAGAGAATAGAATTAGCCATCATCATTGGCAGAAGCGATCAAGCTATCGTCATTAGAAGACTTGTACAATCATACCTGATCTTCACCATGTAAATTCAGAGAATATAAGTATTTTTGTACTTCGTGGTTTCTACTAGATCCTCACATCATTGCCGAATCATCATGAGTTTAACACATCGTCATCATAACCCAAGAAGATAATACCGACTTCGTAAGTGATCTACAAACCCCAAGACACTCCCATGAATATGGAAGTGCAATACCAACCGACTTAGCGTAAGATTATCGCAAGTCTAACATTACCTCATAGGGCGCCTTATTATACAAGGCAACAGCCCTAAAATATATCTTTCTGTTATTTCTCCAAAATAACATCGATATAATGTCAATTGCCTTGATACCCGGCAGGAATAACATCATAATGTCTCCCTCTCTCTCTTTCTCTCTCTCTCTCTCTCTCTCTCTCTCTCTCTCCTCTCCTCTCTCTCTCTAATATCCCCAAAAATAACACGAACATTTGGTCTTTTATATGTATTTAACGAATACCTGAGAACCATTAGCTCTCCATTTTCACTACCGTTTCCGAGAGTTAAGAGAAAGGTAAACATTTCTTGTATAGACACTGGTTAACTAGGGTCAAGTGTTACTAAAAACGAAGACACTACATCTTAAAAAACGCCAGAGAACCACCAACTACTAAATTCAGGTCAAGGAACTCATTTAAACTTCCCATGCATGAGAAAACGGTAGGGTATATATTTGTCCAAAACATGAATTAGGTGATGAAGACGACTCTTATCTTAATGATATTCATAGTAACGTCTCGTGAAGGTAATTTCCATTCGTGTCATCGCAGTTGGAGGAGAGAGGGGAGGGGTTGGGGGTAGAAAGGAAGGGGGGGACGTTTATGAGAGAGGAACAAATTTAGGTAACGGTGCAGCATAATTTATTCTTTAAATGAGTTGCGTCAACTTTATTTTTACACTTTAGGTATTGTCTTTAATCACTGGTTTAAATTTAAGTACATTCTGCTACGTAGTATGAGTTCCCTCTGATGTAATTATTCATATATTTTATAGTTCTTCCATAATACTTCGAATCATTGACATTTTCAATTTAAAAAAATAGCTTATTTTCAAAGTAAAATCTCACAATAATTTTATTTAGATTCTATCCTTATCAGAATAAAAAAACATGACCTATATAACGAGAGACATTATCCGTATCAGAAGGAAACCTGAATAATATACATTTTAAATAATAAAACTGCAAGTATAGATTATTGATGAAACTGACCTAGTCAAAAAACTCACTTTTAAAACTTTAGAACCATTTCCTATTCCAAAGTAAAGCACAAAGAAAAAAATTTATATTATCTGAATTTTTTTTTATATCATTCATAATTATAATTATAACGCTTTATAAATCAATTTTCCATCTAGAAAAATAGCGGCGATGCTCTATGGCCTCGAAACTTAGAAATCTATTTTCGCAGAAAATTGCTGTTAAGTGACAAAATGTCGTATCTTTAATCTTAACAAAACCCAGGCTATTGAACTGAACTGAATTTATATCAGTCAAGCACCAGGCCTAAAATACCATATGGTGTTAAGTTATGATGATTATAGATACAGTATGGAAAGAATTACTGGTTTGTAGCTTATTTTAGATGAAGGATATTTATTTATTGATGGGCGCAGCTTACACGTTCTATGGGGAAGTGTTCTGTTTGGATGAGGATATCACGAAGGCGATGTGGACGGGGAAGAGAAGTTAGGCTGGGAAGGGCTGTGTTTCGTGCGACAGTGTACTGGGGACAGGAAAGGATTATATGGAATTTACAAAGAAGAATACGTCAAGTTGAACACAAGGTTGGAGGGATCCGTTCATCAGGTGGGAGTGTGAGAGGTTTGAAAGGCCAATTTGTTGTCGGGCTAAAGCTGTTTTCCATCGGCTATTTATGTACCATAGGTGTAACTATGGTAGTATGGTAGGTTAACTGCTCGCAGTTTGTTATTTGAGATACTAGACCAGAAAGACTGCCAGTGATATGGCAAGTAGTTATGGAAGAGTGGGAAGTAATCTGAATATGGGATTGTTTTAAAATACGGAAGAATGGGAAGTAATCTGAATATGGGATTGTTTTAGAATACGGAAGAATAGGAAGTAATCTGAACATGGAATTGCTTTAAAACAACGGAAGAATGGGAAGAATCTGAAATGTGGGATTGGTTTTTTAGAATACGGAAGAATAGGAAGTAATCTGAACATGGAATTGCTTTAAAACACGGAAGAATGGGAAGTAATCTGAATATGGGATTGTTTTAAAATACGGAAGAATAGGAAGTAATCTGAACATGGAATTGCTTTAAAACACGGAAGAATGGGAAGTAATCTGAACATGGGATTGTTTTAAAATACGGAAGAATAGGAAGTAATCTGAACATGGAATTGCTTTAAAACACGGAAGAATGGGAAGTAATCTGAACATGGGATTGTTTTAAAATACGGAAGAATGGGAAGTAATCTAAACATAAGATTGTTTAAAAATGCGGAAGAATGGGAAGTAATCTGAACATGGGATTGTTTTGAAAATATGGGCATCCCAACAAAGCCGCAGGAGCGCCCCAGAGGGTGGGTTTGGGATCGTGATAAAGGGTTCCTGGGTAAAGGGCAAATAGGTGGTGACAGAGAAACCTTGGAAGTGGAGAATTTGTTATTGGTGTTTGGAGTTGTTCTATACAGGCGTTTATTTCTTTGCGTTGGGGTTGTGTTAAAGAGAGGAAAATTTGGGAGAGAGAGGGACGGGGAAGATATGGATGTAGAAGTAGGCGTTTCTGAATTTATAAAAGAGTTTGACAAAGATGCACTTGAGAAAAGAAGAGAGGGAAAAGGTGGTGATTGATAGTGCTTTAGAGGTATGCTGCGGTTTGGGTAAAGGAGGGGATGAGGGTATGGAAGTATTAGAGGTGGCACTGGATTGGTGAATTGAAGAGGGGGCGGGGATGAGTGGGGAGGGGTTGGCCTTGGCGTGATATTGCCGGTAGTTTTGCCTGTTTGCTTTGCTGTTGTCACGAGATGGACCAGGGCGACATTCGTGAAGCCAAGGCAGCGAGCCTTCTGTGTAGCTTCTTTCAGCCACCTATCATTCAAACTTGTAGACAGGGCAACCAAACTAAAGAACACTATGCTTGCCAGCACAACTGACGCAAATGCACTCTTGTGAGTGGTAATTTGCTCGATCATGGTCAGGTGAGAGCGAACGGGCCAGCCCGCTAGTGATCTGCAAAATTTGGCTGGGTGGCCGAAGCGCCAGCACTCTTGGCATTGACGTGAGGGAGGAATATACGTTTAGACTTCGTAATGTTTGGAGGTCTTTCCCCTTGAATGTGATCTTTGCAAAATTCTTTTTTATATTTCCCGTTACTCTTGTCCCCAAGAGTATAGCATGTAACATGGAGAACTTCATGGCGGTCACTTAAGTGTTCTTATAGATCCGTTGAGAAGTCACTCCAGCTGACATTGTCAACCGGACAATACTCATAGGGTATCACCGCTATTCCAGGGCAAATGTTGAGGTGAAGATGCGGAGTGGTAGGGAAGGTCCTGCCTTGTAGGTCTTTGAAGATGGACATTGCATGAGCTTGAGCCTCTGTGCTCACCATAACAAGACGTAAGCGGTCTTGTCTTGTTAGGAATTTCACCATTCCTACCTGTCTCTGCAGGCACTCTTGAAAGTGGAGGGCATTGTCCGTGTAAGGAGCGGTCGGGGGAGGGGTGGGGGAGCTGGTGATGAAGTACTTATCCCACTTCTGGAGTCAAAATAGGGTTGACATAAGGACTGGGTGGGTACTGGAGGGCATTTTAAGGTAAGTAAGAGAGGATGGAGTTGAAGTCTTGAGAAACATTTTTGAGGAAGAGGTGCTACGTTAGCCAGTTGTTTCACTGGTAGAGCGCTGGAGTTCATACGGTTGTAGAGTAGTCACCAAAGATGAACTGGTGGAACTGGGGCTTGGGACATCATCTCCCGAGATGACAGGTGATATGGTAAAAGAGTTTATAGGGTTAGGAGATTTCTGGGGGAGTAGTCTGGCTCGTGGTCTCTCAAGTAGCTAAGTCAAAAAAGCTCCCCACCCAAAAAAAAAAAAATAAATAAATAAAATTCGGGGACTAAATGTGAGCAGGGTCATTCTCTAACCCATTAGAATTCATTTGATTTCCATTATCGGCCATATAGGACTGGTATACGCTAGAGAGATATACAGCCCACTCCTTGAGAGCCCCGAATGAAGGAATTGGAAAAAAAAAAAAACTCTGTGACTTATGGCGTTCAGGAGGCCGTTAAAGACCAATCCGAAATTGGTCTTATACCATCGCAACATGGAGACTCACACCGAAGGGGAGGGGGATGGGGTGGGCCGGGGGTGGCAGAGGAAGAGGATTGGTAGGATTGTAAGAAGGAAGTGCGCAAAAATGAAATATTAAGAAAAAACCAAGAGAAAAATTGGTTTAGCATAGGATCCATGCCCAAGGATTGAAGGAAGATCCAGATGAATACCAAAATGTAACCCCGACATCATCGGGCAATCTTCCCTACCCACTATGCCCCTCCGTACGATAATGTTACGTGGTATGGGATGGGTACGTATTATGAGTTCCCTCTGATGTACTTTTTCGCAAATTTTATGAGCTCTTTCAGAATATTTAGAATTAAAAACAAAAAATGTGCTTATTTTCAAAGTAATATTATTACAATAACTACAGATCTTATAAGCAGGGGAATTAAAACCTCAAATACGTATATTTTATAAACCCCCCTCAAAGATTGTTCATTAAATTAGCATGATCCAAAAACGGACTTTTCTATACTTATAACAAATATCCTTAAAAACGTTCAATCGCGTAATATACCAGGGTAAAACACATACATTTAACAGATATGTATTGACAGAAACTGAGATAGGTTGTTCAGAATTAAAATGATTTATGAATCAATTCTCTCTGTCTGTCTCTCTCTCTCTCTCTCTCTCTCTCTCTCTCTCTCTCTCTCTCTCTCTCTCTCTCTCTCCAGCAGTCCCGGTCATCAACGAGAACATATATTTCTCTGTAATTATTCCAAAATAAAACCGAGAATATGCCCCTCATAAATATTTAGCAAGTGCCAGAGTACCGGTAGCTTTTCATTTTTAACATTGTCTCAACATAATAAAGGAAATTCGAACATTTCCTGTACAGGCGCTGGTTAACTGGGTTAAAGGTCAACTCAAAATATTCATAACGGAGAGACTGTATTATATAGAACGCGTTTGAGAACTAGCAACTACTAAATTCAGGTCAAGGATCTTAAATCATGTTTCCCTTGCTCAAGAAAACGGCAGGGTGGCGTATTTGCCCATAGCTGTTTCTCGAGAAGGTAATTTACATTCGTGTGATCGCGGCCAATGATGGTTGGCGGGGTTGGAGGGGGGGGGGGTGATTTAGTGGGGTGGATGGGTTTTATGAGGGGCAATAGTGGAGCATAATGTATTCTTTACACGAGTTGTAAGAGATTTATTGTTTCCCCTTTAGATATTTCATCCAATCACTGGATTTCAATTAATTTGACGAGACATTATGACTTCCATCCACTGTACTTTTTAACGAATTCTATATAATATATTTCATACATTTTTCGAAACATTGCTAGTTTTGACCTCTAAAAAATCGGGCTTATTCTAAAAGTAAGATATGACAATAGCTACATATAAATCTTATCAATATCAGATATAAAATATGAATTACATACCTATAGACCTTGTTATTATTAAAATGTAAACCTGAATGATATGCATTTCAAATAATATATCTGTTATTATAAATTGTTGATGCACTTGCCCCTACATATATATATTGTGACGAAGTGGCGTAGAGTATCTGGGTCTGGATACCATTAATACTTGGTGTATGAAATAGTCAAAGATCTGTGTCTGGACACCATTAATATTTGTTAACCCAAATTACCAAGTATCTGGTTACTACACTTACCATTTGTACCTGTTAGTATAAGAGACCCTTTTATTCCTGGGTCTGGGACACTCTTTGTACTTAGGGCACAGTTCATTCAAGTACCTAGTTGTTACTTACCTCACTACAGACAGACATCTGACCCTTCATCACAACTACTAAACAACTGAATACTCTAAAGGTAAGAGTGATCCCTTTTTTCTAACTGAACAGTCAAGAAAACAATCAGTCTAAGTTCATTAAAATATGTGTGAGGTAATCTTAATTAAAGGGCATCACTCGTGCAAATTCAAATTTAAGTATTTCCCTGATTCTGTTTTATTTGTGGGAAACTTCACAATTATCACTCTATATTTCTACCTAAACAAAATAAAATATAGCTGGTGGTTCAATGAAATGCTCATATAAATTTTAAATACAAAAGTTTATTTCTAAATTCAAAATTTATAAGTGAAATTCACAATCTCAGGGAAATTGTTATTACTTGAAAGCAAAAGTTTAATTAATACTTGAATTAATTCTTAAGCAAAATTAAATCAAAGTTTATCAAGAAAATAATTACATTAAATCATAAAGCAATAATTAAATTTGAAATTAAATTTAATTAAATGCAAGTTAATTCACAAGTGTAAGATTCAAAATGTACACAACAGAACATTGATCAAACTAATTAAACAAAAATAAAGACAAGGCGAAAACATATTACGTCATCTCTAAAGGAATGGCTAATACAATGCCTCTTTGACTGCGCTCACATAAGGCTATGAATAAGGCTCTCTTGTTCCATTCACAGGCTCGACCGCAATGATAAAAACTAGCTTAGCTCATCTATTTCCAAGGGGCTGGATAACATTGCAGCTTGGGGGGTCTTACGCTTGTTTTGCGCCGATAAAGAAATCACCTAGCTAAGACATTCTCAAAGTGCGAATATGACTCCCTTCAAAAGGCTCCCATCTAAGCACTTACGGTACTACAAAATGAAAAGTGGATCACTTAAGGCATGTTATCTTTAAATTTGGGAAATCTGAACACAGAAACTAACATTTCATACCATGATACACAAGTTCTGATGTGAATTAATCATATTACCACAATTATAATTGCATTCCAAACTTACATTATAAGATTCCTCCCCCCAGAAGATTAGTTATTCCTGGGTTGAATCCAATGATTCACAACGGGATAAATAATCGGGAACTATATTTACCAGATATGTGCTCAACCTTTATATTATACTGCTGCAAGCACAAAGACCACCTGGTCAGTCTTAGATTATGGTTTTTCATCCGCTGTAGGAATGACAGGGGATTGTGATCAGACAACACTAAAACTTCTTCATTCCTAGGTCTGTTCACATACACTTCAAACTTTTTCAATGTTGTGATTAAGGCTAGAGTTTCCTTTTCAATAGTTGCATAGTTTTTCTGATGCTTTTTCAGTTTCGAAGACAGGAAACACACAGGGTGTAGAAGGTTATTTTCATCTTCTTGAAGTAGAACAGCTCCAATTCCGCAATCAGAGGCATCAACTTGTATCACAAATTTCTTATTAAAGTCTGGAGCTTGAAGCACAGGTCTTGAAGTTAAAATGGCTTTTACCTTCTCAAAGGATTCTTGACATTCTGGAGTCCAGACAAACTTAGCTTTGGGACTAGTTAAGTCTGTCAAGGGAGCTACTACGGCTGAGAAATTTGGACAGAAACGACGATAGAATCCAGCCATGCAAAAAAATCTTTGTAGTTGCTTCCTAGTAGTAGGGGGGGTAGCCTTACGGATACCTTCCACATTAACATTCACCGGAGCGAGAAGGCCTTTTCCAACTTCAAACCCAAGGTACTGAACAGTCGCCTTCCCAAACTCACTCTTCTCTAGGTTGACTGTTAGTCCTGCCTCTTGTAGTTTCTTGAAAACTTTCTTCAGGATCTGCAGATGTTCTTCCCACGTTGTAGAGTAAATGACTATGTCATCAAGGTATACACCTACTCCTTCTATAGATCCTAGCAGTTGATCCATCACTCGCTGAAATTTGGCTGGTGCATTCATCAGACCAAATGGCAATACAGTATACTGATACAATCCAAAAGGAGTAATAAAAGCTGACAGCAACTTCACATTTTCATCTAAGGGTATCTGATAATATCCCTTCAATAAGTCTATCTTGGAAACAAACTTGGCTTGCCCAATATTATCAAGTAACTGATCTATAAGAGGCAAGGGATAATTGTCAGCCATACTAATGGAATTCAGTTTCCTATAATCAGTGCACATCCTAAAGGAGTCATCAGGTTTCTTCACTAACACACATGGAGAACTGAAGTGACTTGAACTGGGTTCTGCTAATCCATGTTGCAGCAAATACTGATCTTCTTTCTTCAGAACATCTCGATGATAAGGTGATAAGCGATAAGCTCTTTGTTTGAAGGATTTTCCATCCTCTTTGATCTTGATTTCATGTTTGGTCAGATTAGTACGTCTGGGTACATCTGCAAAAATCTCTGTGAAGCTTCTAATCACTTCACTCAATTCCTCACCTTGTTCAACATTAAGATGTTTCATTTTATCCTCAAAATTTTCCAAAATTGAAGAATTATTCATCTTGCTTTCAGCTCCCAATTCATAGCCGTCATCGTCTTCTGTAGATGAAGTAGTCTGTATTATTGATACAGTTTCAGTTCTAGTTTCTGAGAAGTAAGGTTTCAAAAGGTTCACATGTATCTTCCTCTGTCGTTTTCTTCTTTCTGGTGTTTCAATCACATAAGTTCTATCACTTAACTTTTCAATTATCCTGTAGGGACCTTGGAATTTATTTGTAAGGGGAAATCTCTTGACTGGCAGAAACACTAACACTTGTTGACCAATACTAAAACTTCTTAGCTTAGTCTTTCTGTCATAGTTCCTTTTCATTTTCTCTTGACTCATTTTCAAATTTTCTAAAGAGAATTTTCTAATCTCTTCCAACCTTTTCCTTAAGTTCTTCACATACTCTCTTTGGATTTCCTCTTTATTTTCTACCCAGTTTTCTGCAAGAATCTTCAAAGATCCTCTCACTTCTCTTCCAAAAATCATCTCATTAGGTGAACATCCCATGCTTTCTGGATGAGCATTCCTAACTTCAAATAACATTAAGGGTAAACCAACATCCCATTCTCTTCCTGACTCAGAACAATACTTTGTCAGCATACTTTTCAATGTCTGGTGGAACCTTTCCAAGGCACCTTGAGTTTTTGGATGATAAGCAGTTGATAACTGTTGTTTTACCCCTAGTAAGTTCATCACATCCTGGAATAACTCGGAAGTAAAGTTCGTTCATCTATCACTTTGTACAATTTCTGGTATACCAAACCTTGAGAAAAACTCCAATAGTTTCTCAGCAACTATCTTGGCAGATATTTTTCTAACAGGGATCGCTTCAGGATATCTGGTAACAGGACACATTAATGTCAACAGATATTCATTTCCTTTCTTCGTCTTCGGAAGCGGTCCAACCATATCTATAATCACCTTGTTAAAGGGTTCTCCTCTAACTTCTATAGGTTGTAAGGGGGCTTTCTGAATGGCTTCATTAGGTTTTCCAGCTATCTGGCAGGTATGACACTCTCGACAGAACCTGCTAACATCTTTATGAAGTCCAGGCCAGAAAAAATATCTCATGATCTTCTCCACAGTCTTCCTGACTCCCATATGTCCAGATTCATGAGCCACTGCTACCACTTGCTTTCTCAATGGCTATGGAATCAAAATCTGATGATATTCGCCCCATACAGCATTTCCGGGTATATCTGAAGGTTTATACTTCCTCATCAGCAAACCTTCCTTCAGATAATAACAGGTAGGAGTTTGTTGCATCTCTTCCTGATCAACAACTCTGAAGAACAAATCAGCTAACGATGCATCCCTCTTCTGCGAGTCCATTAGCTTCTCTCTTGTTACCTGTCCAACTTCAATAGTTGAACTATCAATATCTGCTACCTCAGCTACTGCAGTTTCCCGACTCTCTTCAGGAACACCTTGACTACTCAGAGTCTCTTCAGGAACAACAGATTCTTCATTTTCTTGGGAAATCTCTTCTCGGTCAGCTCCATGGGAGGCATCACTCCCCTGGAACAATTGTTCTAAGTTCAAAGATCCTTCACTTGATCCATCTTGGGCGCGCAAATCCTCAGTTTCTTCATCAACAGTCGTAATTCTCCTCATACTTCTGGTAGTTACACAACTAGGGAACAGGTGGGGGTTATTCTTCTCCAACTCTACCGTAGGACTAATCCTCAACGGTTTGTCTGTCACTACAGGACAAGGAATAAATGGAACACCACCAACTTCATTTCCCAACAGAACATGTACACCTTCCACAGCCATTGAGTCCTTTACAGCAAAATCAACACTCCCTGTCACCAATTCACAGGACAGGTGTAAGCGGCATATAGGAGTTACTTCCTCTCCTCCAAAATAACTGAATCTCCAGTGAGATTCTTCTCCAACATTGGGTGAGCACCACGTAACACCACACTATGGTTGCTCCCTGTATCACGTAAAATCTTGACTGGTATACCTACACACTCTCTTCCTGAGTTGCCAGTGTACCCTCATAGATATATGGCTTAAAAGCCTCCAAACTGCTCAGTCACTCACTGCTTGAAGTTACATTTCCACTGGTTGCTAAACACTCAGCTTGTTTAGTTTCAGTCTTCCCTGTAGTCGGATTCCTCCCCACATTGTTCTTAACAGTCTGTTTGACCTGGTCACCTCTTACTATTTGATCAACAGGCTTGGACTGCTGATAATTCCAATAACACTCCTGACTGAAGTGTCCTGCTCTTCCACACTTGAAGCAGACAACATTAGGCTTTTGCAACTGCCTTGCAAAATTAGATGAGGATTTCACATTAGATTGCTGAGGAGTATTATTAGTTGCAGGTTTCCCATTTATAAAATTGCTCCTGAAACCTGGATGAGACTTAAAACTTGGGCGTGGTTGACTCTGGTACTTGACATTATAATTGCGCCTGCTACTAATTATATTGTAGTCTTCACTCAGAGTAGCAGCTTTGTCAAGTTTTTTAACCTCTCTCTCTCTCTCAAATAGGCTCTTATATGCTCAGGAGTACCTTTAAAATATTGCTCTAAAACAACTAACTCTTCTAACTCTTCAAAAGTTGTAACTTTAGCTGCCTCCAACCATCTTTTAAAACACCTTCTCATTTTATAAGCATAATCCAAGAAAGTTACTTTTTCATCCTTTCTTAAGTTTCTGAATCTTTCATTGTAGTACTCTGGGGTCAACTGGTATACTTGTAGCACATTATGTTTGAGCACTTTGTAGTCTTTACACTGATCAGCTGTTAAGACTAGATAAGCACTTCTCCCTTTACCAATCAAGACACTTTGTAGCAAAACTGACCATTTATCTTCTGGCCATCCCATACCTGAAGCCACTTTCTCAAAGTGATCAAAGAACTCATCTGGAGCCTCTTCAGTAAACTTAGGGATTATCTTCTGCACTCTTACTACATCAAATGCAGGGTCTTGATTACCAAGGTTAGGGTTAGACGGTGTTGCAGGTAATGTGGATCTAGCTCTTATCAATTCCATCTCCCTTTCATGTCTTGCAATTTCTCTTTCCTCTTTTATCCTTTGCCTTTCATCTTGTGCAGATTTTCTTCTTCTCTTTCTCTTCTTTCTTGTTTTTTCCTGTCTGTTCTCTCTCTTTCAGCCTGCATTTTCAGCTTAATCAAACTTTCTTCTGCTTCTATGCGTCTGAGTTCCAATTCTGCATCACTTTTCTCTTTCTTTTCTACTTGCTTATTTATAAGATCAGCCTGTGCTACATTCAACAACTCTTGAGCCAATTCTAACTCATCATCATCAGTTATTCTACCAGAGTCTATCAATGCTTGCATGGCAATGCATTTAATTTGTGCTTTTATCATGCCACTAAACACATGACAACCACATGCTTCTGCTAGAGCACTCCACTGTGCCTTAGTCAGAGTAGTTTCAGACAACACTTGGATGGAAGGGGCTGCTAAAAATTCCTGAGTATCGAATGGAGCCATTTTTCTCAAATACAATTCTTACAATAAAATGCAAAAACAAATATATGGTCACTCTTCTAACAAAATATATTCCTAACACCACCAGTATAAGCTAGAGTGATAATGTGATTTGTTTTCCTCCCTGGTTTCTGGGGCTCATTGATACTTGGTACATAAAGTGCCAAATATCCCGGGTCTGGGCACCAGCAATACTTGTGACGAAGTGGCGTAGAGTATCTGGGTCTGGATACCATTAATACTTGGTGTATGAAATAGTCAAAGATCTGTGTCTGGACACCATTAATATTTGTTAACCCAAATTGCCAAGAATCTGGTTACTACATTTACCATTTGTACCTGTTAGTATAAGAGACCCTTTTATTCCTGGGTCTGGGACACCCTTTGTACTTAGGGCACAGTTCATTCAAGTACCTGGTTGTTACTTACCTCACTACAGACAGACATCTGACCCTTCATCACAAATACTAAACGACTGAATACTCTAAAGGTAAGAGTGATCCCTTTTTTCTAACTGAACAGTCAAGAAAACAATCAGTCTAAGTTCATTAAAATATGTGTGAGGTAATCTTAATTAAAGGGCATCACTCGTGCAAATTCAAATTTAAGTATTTCCCTGATTCTGTTTTATTTGTGGGAAACGTCACAATTATCACTCTATATTTCTACCTAAACAAAATAAAATATAGCTGGTGGTTCAATGAAATGCTCATATAAATTTTAAATACAAAAGTTTATTTCTAAATTCAAAATTTATAAGTGAAATTCACAATCTCAGGGAAATTGTTATTACTTGAAAGCAAAAGTTTAATTAATACTTGAATTAATTCTTAAGCAAAATTAAATCAAAGTTTATCAAGAAAATTAATTACATTAAATCATAAAGCAATAATTAAATTTGAAATTAAATTTCATTAAATGCAAGTTAATTCACAAGTGTAAGATTCAAAATGTACACAACAGAATATTGATCAAACTAATTAAACAAAAATAAAGACAATGCAGAAAAACATAATGCATAATATGAAAACAATTAAAGCATTGACAGTACACACACTAAGCATATAAAAATGTGAAAAGAACAAAGCAAAAGATAAATGTTTAGAAATGATAAAAAATTTAAGTGCACTTCACAACATTTGTAAAAATACCTTATATACAGCTGCAGCATCAATCAAAAGGCCTGTTACAATTTTACACTTTTTCACTATTTTCTTGGGCGCCTTCACAGATTTAACAAAAATAATACTTATGTTCAGATTCCACAGACAACACATATATAACTAAGAATTATATAAAAATTAGTGACCAGCTCGTTACGTTAAGTTACTGAAACAGCCTCGCAACCGAGCGAGCGAGAGAGAGAGATATTTTTAGAGAGAGAGAGAGAGAGTATAACGCACTCCGCTATGTCTCAAAGTGAAATCAATAATGTTCTCTCCCCCATAAGCGTATGGGCTATTAGTCTATAGTCAAAGGCGA
>NC_061100.1:17726014-17746014 GCF_015104395.2 Macrobrachium nipponense | reverse complement strand
TTAGTATCAGAATGAAAACATGAATTATATAACTATAAACCGTATTTATATTAGAATAAAAATATGAACTATGTAATTGTAGACCATATAAGTATTAGAATCAAAGCGGCGTGAATTATATAGCAATAGGCCGTATTAGTATCAAAATTAAAACAGGATTTATATAACTATGGACCTTATCAATATCAGAATTAAAACATGTATTACAGTGAATTCTAGTATAACTAATCATTATATCAGTATAAGAATTAAAACAGGAATGATATAATTCTAGATAATACCAATACCAGAACTAAACCTGTATGACATACCCTTAGAAAAACTTCTAATTAGGTAATTTAAGTAAGTAAAATATCAAACTTCAAAAATAAATGTGTATTGACAGAAGTTTAGATACGTCATTTATAATTACAATACTTATAATTCGAGGTCTTATCTTGAGAAACAGCGGTGGACGTCTATAACTTTGAAATTTGGATTATAGGTTTTGCTGAAAACTGTTGTTAATTATAGGTATACCTTTTATTTTAGCAAGGCCTTGGCTATGATACCCTTATATCCTGCACATCATTATGTTTCCTATGCTGTATAAACTCTAAATACTAAAACAAAAGAAACCCTTTTGGAAAAATAATGCATTGTGTACTTACAACCTCTGTAGATGACATAACTCCCTGTCCCGTTTTCTCGTCAGATATTCAACAGTTGGGGGATTGTCATCTAAATCAACCACAAATCATGATTCAAGTGAATTTTGCCGGATTAGACTGCAAAACTTAATATGGTTCTATTTAGTCTATTCTCCTTCAGTATCATTATGCTATCTCTTACGGGCAGCTGGCTTGGCTTCTATCATAACTACGTAATTTCTCGAGATTTTCACTTGTTTGTCTAACTAAAGAAACGACCGATTCGTTTACACGTTTTAATTCAACTTCTTAATGGGTTCTAAAAAAAATGATTTTAAGGCTTTTCTTCGTCGTATGCCGAGTATTATTTTAACAAAAACCAGACAATATAAACAGGCAACTTAAAATATTGGGCAAAGTACAAAAAATTAATGAATTGACGATACGTATACATCACTTTCACCGATTCATAGGTAACTGAGGTACCTCTGGGCGTGTGCCGTGTAGTAGGCATGGTGGACAGTGGGCACTAGTAAACTAGTATTGCCAAGTCGTGGTGCCCAACGTATCGTACACGTTATGACGAGTGGAGTGGAATAAATAAATAAATAAATACAACTATAAATAACGTCCATCTCGTGAGAAATCATTGTGAAATGTACATTTGTTAAAAAAGGACAGTCATGGCTACCTCGAAGCGTGGCCATTAAAATGCATATAGCAGGGCTTGCTAATTATCGTACGGCAGCCAGCGCAGCGTCATCACTCTTGCTTAGGAATGTAAATACTATGGGCTAATATTTGGATCTCTGATACTTTTTTAAAGATTTTCGGTTAGATTCTAAACTAAAACCTTTAAAATCTTAACCGGTGATTTCTGACTTGCCATTTCGATAAAGGCAAAATAAAAAGATTATTACTAAAACTATTACTACTGATGATAATGATAATAATAGATTTTAATTAATATCATTATTATTATTATTATTATTATTATTAATATTGCCCTGCTCACAATAATAATAATAATAATAATAATAATAATAATAATAATAATAATAATAATAATAATAAAATAATAATAATAATAACAGTAGTTCTTATTATTATTCACATATATATATATATATATATATATATATATATATATATATATATATATATATATATATATATATATATTCTTTTTTTTTTTTTTTTGCTCTATCACAGTCCTCCAATTCGACTGGGTGGTATTTATAGTGTGGGTTTCCTGGTTGCATCCTGCATCCTTAGGAATACATCACTTTTCTTACTATGTGCGCCGTTTCTAGGATCACACTCTTCTGCATGAGTCCTGGAGCTACTTCAGCCTCTAGTATTTCTAGATTCCTTTTCAGGGATCTTGGGATCGTGCCTAGTGCTCCTATGATTATGGGTACAATTTCCACTGGCATATCCCATATCCTTCTTATTTCTATTTTCAGATCTTGATACTTATATATTTTTTCCCTCTCTTTCTCTTCAACTCTGGTGTCCCATGGTATTGCGACATCAATGAGTGATACTTTCTTCTTGATTTTGTCAATCAACGTCACGTCTGGTCTATTTGCGCGTTTCACCCTATCTGTTCTGATACCATAGTCCCAGAGGATCTTTGCCTGATCGTTTTCTATCACTCCTTCAGGTTGGTGCTCGTACCACTTATTACTGCAAGGTACCTGATGTTTCTTGCACAGGCTCTAGTGGAGGGCTTTTGCCACTTAATCATGCCTCATTTTGTACTGGTACTGTGCAAGTGCCAAACATCCGCTTGCTATGTGGTTTATGGTTTCATTTTTCGTATTACACTTCCTACATATGGGAGAGATGTTATTTCCATCTATCGTTCTTTGAACATATCTTGTTCTTAGGGCCTGATCTAGTGCCGCTGTTATCATTCCTTCAGTTTCCTTCTTTAGCTCTCCCCTCTGTAGCCATTGCCATGTGTCATCGCTGGCTAGTTCTTTAGTCTGTCTCATGTATTGTCCGTGCATTGGTTTGTTGTGCCAGTCCTCTGTTCTGTTTATCATTCTCCTGTCTCTGTATATTTCTGGGTCTTCGTCTACTTTTATTAGTCCTTCTTCCCATGCACTCTTTAGCCACTCTTCTTCACTGGTTTTCAGATATTGCCCAAGTCCTCTGTTCTCGATATTGAAGCAGTCCTCTATACTTAGTAGTCCTCTCCCTCCTTCCTTTCGTGTTATGTATAGTCTGTCCGTATTTGCTCTTGGGTGTAGTGCTTTGTGTATTGTCATATGGTTCCTGGTTTTCTGATCTATGCTGCGGAGTTCTGCTCTGTATCTGATTACTGGCACTGCCCATATGTTTATGGCTTTAATCTTATTTCCGCCGTTGAGTTTTGAATTATTATTATTATTATTATTATTATTATTATTATTATTATTATTATTATTATTATTATTATTATTATTATTATTATTATTATTATTATTATTTATGAAAATCACTTCAGCTGTGAAAAATGTATATTTACAATCGTATTATTGTAGATTTTCACAGTTATTATTATTATTATTATTATTATTATTATAAGCAGGGAAATAATAATAACAATAATGATACTAACAATAATACTAATTATAAAAGTTATTATTATTATTGTTATTATTATTATTATTATTATTATTATATTATGATTATTATTATTATTATTATTATTATTATTATTTCAGGAAAGATAATCGAAGTAATGTAATGCATACTGAAGTCACTTTCCTTCCCCATCTTCATGTCGATCTTAACTCTTAACTATACTTTTCGCTGTTTAATCTGTTTTCCGTCGTTCTTTCTTGCCACCAAACGTGACGGGTTTTCTTTCAACGAGGACAAGGTGCGATTTACGTCCTGTGAAACCTTTGGCTCTATCAAACAAACGACCATGAGCAATAACCGTACATTTCTGGCTGAGACCAGACACCCGCGGCACCCCCCCCCCCCCCCCCCCGCCATTGTATTGCTCGGCCCCTGATGATTTAGACTTCCGGCCTGAAGAGACTCTAGATGGGTATGGCACCTCTTGTGATTTGCTGTACAATGCATGTATATATATATATAGTATATATATATATATATATATATATATATATATATAATATGATATATATATATATATCTATATATCTATATATATATATAATATATATATTTATATACATATATATATATATATATATATATATATATATATATATATATATATATATATATTGTATGTATTATGGTATATATATAAATATATATATATATATATATATATATATATATATATAATATATATATATATGATCTAAAAGTGGGACAGGCAATTTGGCCAATTTATAATTGGGGGTATCATATCAAACCTATACTCAACACATATGATAACGCCAATTATATATTTAAAATATGATATGAATATATGTATTTTAGTTGTAATTACAAAGGAATATGAACTGACTGTGCTTATGAATATAAATGAGTTTCATATTTCCAGGTGATATAGTACCTACTGTTTGAAAATACCGGAGAGAAGTTGCAGGTACTAGTCGTAGCTTCCACAAGAGGAGAATATGAGGGTGGCTGGATTCCGCGTATCTATTTTGCACTAAGTCATTCCAGTAGCCTTTGGGTATTGAATTACACGTTTTAGCTCAGTCAGGGGACAACCTTTCCCCCCCCCCTCCCCCCCCACCATCCCCGGCCGCTATATAACTATAAAAAATTTATTTGGTTCTTCCTTCATTATCACAATTTTTTTATTGGAGTTTTTGTTATTTCTGACCTAGTTAATCATACGAATTCGTGCAATTATTATTATTATTATTATTATTTTTTTTTATTATTATTATCTTTTTTTTTTTTTTTTTTTTTGTTTGCTCTATCACAGCCCTCCAATTCGACTGGGTGGTATTTATAGTGTGGAGTTCCGGGTTGCATCCTGCCTCCTTAGGAGTACATCACTTTGCTTACTATGTGCGCCGTTTCTAGGATCACACTCTTCTGCATGAGTTCTGGAGCTACTTCAGCATCTAGTTTTTCTAGATTCCTTTTCAGGGATCTTGGGATCGTGCCTAGTGCTCCTATGATTACGGGTACGATTTCCACTGGCATATTCCATATCCTTCTTATTTCTATTTTTCAGATCTTGATATTTATTCCATTTTTTGTTTCCCTCTCTTTCCTCTTCAAACTCTTGGTGTCCCCGTGCGTATTGCGAAACATTATTATTATTATTATTATTATTATTATTATTATTATTATTATTTTATTAATTCATTTATTATTATTATTATTATTATTATTATTAGGATGCAGGCTTTCTCGGATACATGTCTTATTATCAAGAAGAATGGCAGAGTTAACTGAATTGATCTTATGAAGAATTTTCTCTATTTTTCTGATAATTCGTTTTTTTATAATCTCGTCGATTATGAAAAACGAATTATCAGAAAAAATAGAGAAAATTCTTTATAAGATCAATTCAGTTAAATATGCCATTTTTTAAAAATACTGTTATTTCAGTGGATGACACCTGTTCACACATAACAAGCACAAGGGGGCCAATGACCTGAAATTCAAGCTTCAAAGAATGCTGGTTTCAACCTCCCACCGCAGACCCCACACTGAAACAGTAACAGATCATGATGCGCAGCCAGTGATATCTTATCTCCCTGGGGTAGACGCGAACCCGCCATATCTGTATGGCAAACCATGACACTAACCACTAACCACCGGCGGACTCTAATAAATGATCATGGGGTTAAGCAGTCAAGGTTTTTCTAATTTGATTGGAACAACAAATACCCATAAAGAGAAAAAAATTAAATAAAATACTGAAAATAATTAAAATAGAATAAAAGGAAAATATCAATATACCCCTTGTCGTAATTTAAGTTTTTATTTTTTTCTATTCAATAAACCAAACCAAAGACTGAAAATACCACGGATTGGATTTCAGGACAAACTTGAAAAACCCGTAATTGCGTAATTGAATCTACAGTTTACTGGTTTCCTATCTCCTATCCTCGAGAGCGCTTTTCATTTTTATTCATTTATTCTTTATATCTTTTGTTCCATGTAACAGAACAATAATTCAGTTATATCTCTCTTTCACTTCCCCAGGTGTTGATTTCGGTTTGGTGGAACCAGCGAGACTTTTGCAACCAAATCTGTCACATTCGCCCTCAAATCCAACATAATTCTGTATATTAAATTATATTTCTGGGTGAAATATATCCGAATCTGCACTGTAGTTCATTGAAGTTTCATAGTGTTTGAATTTATATTAGAATTGTGTCCGAGCTCTGGACTTCCAATCTGATATCCCCTCTCTCTCTCTTGAACTTTCTGTGTTTATAAATGCATCATATTTAGCCTAACTAGATTTACTGTTCAAACTAGCCTCAAATTAAACCAATTACCTTTCTCGATTAATTTCTTCCTTTCGTGCCTAGTTGAAATTTATTTCATGTTTTTTTTCTGGATTTGTGACGTTTTCTGACACATTCACACCTTGATATCACATGACTTGTGCTCGTCATTTTCCAAGTGTATACCCTTTCTGATCTAGATATGGCAACCATTAAAGTTATCTTATATGTTGTTCGTAAAACTCACCTATTAAAATATGTGATGTTTCAAGTGTTATAAAACATACGAAATGGCTGACATAGAAAAAGAACCTCTCTCTCTCTCTCTCTCTCTCTCTCTCTCTCTCTCTCTCTCTCTCTCTCTCTCTCTCTCCTATTATTACCCATTTCACTATATTGTATCAAAACTTCTGTATATAGAATATAGAATTTACCCTTTATCCATATATTGGTTAGATATTTTTCACCAGACCACTCGTCCGTATCGATATCTTCAGTCCCATTACATTCCACAGCATTCTGACACGGTACCAAATACGCTACATTTCCGCCTTATTTCAGATTAATATTGCAACCTCGAACAAGCAAGCAATGCGCCGGGGAACCAGCTGGTAATACAAGGAAACAGAATCAACAATGTAATGGAAACGCTCGCGATATTCAGCCAAGTTGCTACACGCTGCTTGAATGTAATCACAAGTTGTGGAGAAACTTCTACTGCAACGACGAATGGGATTAAGGTGGGAGCAAATTCTGTGTTTGGTCTACACATTCCCAGGGTTCAGTAATAATATTACACGGTCGTGTGACGTTTCGTTCGTTTTAAAAAATGACTACGTGAGTAGAAAGCAATTGTGCTGGCCCTGGTATGATCTAAGTAGTGTGTTTTTAACTGTTAAACAATAAGAACTAGTTGACGCTTGGTTTTACCTACATACGCACATACATACATGCATAATATATCATTCAGAACTTCTTCTAATGAAACAGGTTGATTTGATTAATTTTCTGTAGTTCATTTAGAAGGATTTTTATATATTTTCCGTTATTTAAATAATCTTCAGCTGCTAACCTTTAAGATTAAATTCAACACTCAACTGCAAAGGGCAAGTCCTCTATGTTCTTACAATCCAACCTAGTCCAAATAAAGGCAAATAATAATTGTCTAAAATATAATATTACTGATATCAGGTCAAGTTTTGTCGCCCATCGAAGACTTTTAATGTGTCGTCAAAACGGGCATAAAGAGAATCTGAAAAAAATAAACATAAGTCTCTCCGGCTTTGATCTTTTTGAAAATTTCATCATATCAAATTCTCCAGTTACAACATACATTCAATTCATTATTCACCTGTTGCCAAAAAAGGTTAATAATTCGTCTGTAGGGAAAAAAGCGATTGTAGATAAGAGAGGACATTTTTCTTCAGATTTCTGATGATATTTCTGACAATTATTAGTAAAATGGTGTATTTGTGAATCAAATGATTCATTAATTTAGATTTAAAGGCCAGATAAGATTACGTTTACATCAGTTCCTCTTGGTGAGACATATGAAAAGTATGAAGGCCATATTTTCAACTGTCGAAAGTTTTTCTTTTTATACAGTAAATTTCTTTTTAACTTATGAGAGAGATTAAAGTTTGTTCGAAAGTAATTAATTTTCTTTCCTTTCAATTGACTTGAAAAACCTTTTTCATGGTGTCATATCCGAGGATGAAAATCATCTGACGATTAATTTGCGAATTGTCGTTATGAAATCACTTCTGAAGTTAGGTAAAATTAATCTGCCTTTAATGGTAATTTACTAATTAAACTAAGTGGAACAAAGGGACATGAGCCTTGGATCTCTTATATGAGTTTTCTAAGGGGTTTAATTTAATTATATTCGCTGGAATGTGAACTAAAATGTCTATGTAAAGAATAATCATGGTATTACATAAAGACCACTGATTTCCCTAGTAATAATAATAATAATAATAATAATAATAATAATAATAATAATAATAATAATAATAATAATAATAATAATAATAATAATAATAATAATAATTATATCTAAAGAAATTTGTTTTCAAAACCCTATAATTAGCAAACGAGAAAATACAAAATAAAAAATTACAAGAGCTGGAAGGACAAGGATGCCCAGCAACCTAATAATAATAATAATAATAATAATAATAATAATAATAATAATAATAATAATAATAATAATAATAATAATAATAATAATAATAATAACTTATTCAATTTGACAAATACCACGGTTTTGACATGATTTTCCCATATGGCGTTTAATAACAAATTTGAGTACAGAAGAAAATTCAGTGCTAAGAATAGAGAAACTTTTATACAGAATAAACGTGGCTGAAATGGCCATTATTTTCAATAATAATAATAATAATAATAATAATAATAATAATAATAATAATAATAATAATAATAATAATAATAATAATAATAATAATAATAAACAATCTATTTTGAGTTGTACAACTAGCAAACGAGAGAATTCAAAGAATAATTAAAAGATCTAGGAAGACAAGAACCTCGTAAAGCTCTATTACAAAAATAAATTATGCTCCGTTATTACCTAAATGTTCTCCTCTCTCAGTCTTCCCCCACCCCGCCCCACCTCCCCCCCCCCCCCCCACCTCCCCCACCTACCCCCTCCTACCCCCACCGAGAGATTGCGATGTCACGAATGAAGATTACCTTTACGAGACGCTGCTATGAATATCATTAAGATAAGAGTCGTCTTCATCATATGATTCACCTTCCGAGCAAATATGCTCTACCTTTTTTTTTTTTGAATGTTCGAAATTGAATTAGATTCCTTATATTAGTATTAACCTGAGAGAGGCTGTCGCTCATCTTAAGGTTAAATTTAACCTAGCCAATCAATGCTGTTAAGTGGAATATCTATTTCTAATTTATCATCTGGAACATCTTTAAAAAATTTCTACAGCTTGTTCTCAGGCTTTTATTAACAATAAATGCTTTGCATTTTTTAAACTGTGATATTTGTATAGTTTTGAGGTTCAATTTAACCTAGCTAACCAATGCTTTTACGTGGAATATTTATTTTTCATTTATCTTCCGGGAAATATTTAGAAAAATTCTACAGCCTGTCCTCAGATTTTTATTAACAGGAAAGGCTTTTTACTTGTTAAATGATGCAATTTGTATAGTTTTAAGGTTAAATTCAACCTAACCTACCGATGCTTTTACGTGGTATATTTATTTTTAATTTATCTCCTGGGAAATACTGAAAAAAATTCTACAGCTCGTTTTCAGATTTTTATTAACAAGAAAGGCTTTTTATTTGTTAAATGTAGAATTTGTATCGTTTTGGTGTTAAATTTAATCTAGCCAACCAATGCTTTCACGTGAAATATTTATTCTTCATTCATCTTTGGGAGATGTTTTGGAAAATTTCTACAAATCGTACTCAGACTTTCATTAAACAAGAAATGGTTTTTATTCGTTAAAATATGCAATTTGCATCATTTCAAGGTTAAATTCGACCTAACCAACCAAAGCTCTTACGTGGAATATCTATCTTTCATTTATCTTCCGGGAAATATTAAAACAAATTTCTACAGCTTGTCCTCAGACTTTCAGTAACAAGAAATATTTTTTATTTGTTAAATGATGATATTTGTATAGTTTTGAGGTTCAATTTAACCTAGCTAACCAGTGCTTTTGCATGGAATATCTATTTATAGTTTATTTTCTTGGAAATATTCATAAAATGTATACACCTTATCCTCAGACATACACTAGACAGGATATGTTTTTTTATTATTATTATTTAGTGATCGTTTGAAGAATATTATGAATTTGCGAGTAACGTTAACTGATAAGATTGTTTTTAGAGATCGTTTCATGGTATAATGTGAATTTGTGAATAACAATATGTTTGTTCATGATACATGGTGGTATTTAATAGCTGGAATCTATAAGTAAAACTTCAACATAATCAGGTGTAGTTGAATCATATATAGAGTTCTTTGAAATGAATTCGAATTTTCACAGCAAATTAATTATAAATTTGTAACGTTCGCAAACACCTTATACTATCACAAGTCACTGAAGTCTTCTTGAATATCACTACAACGAAAGTCAGACATAAATATAATTCCGACGTATTTAGGGAAAAGACTCCTCTCTCAGATCATCTGTTGTTTTTTTTTTTTTTTTTTTTTTTTGTATGGTGTTTTTACGTTGCATGGAACCGGTAGTTATTCAGCAACGGAACAAACGGCTTTCGAACCACGTCGAGAGTGAACTTCCATCGCCAGAAATACACATCCGTAACCCCTCAGTGGAATCCCCGGGAATCGAACTCGCTGTCACCGAGGTTGCAGGCCGAGACCATACCGATTACGCCACTGAGGCGCTAAATCTCCTGTTAATGACCATACTCTCCCACTAATGGGTATTGCAATATTCGCTGATATATGCAACCTGATCCGTAAAGGGTATTGAACCCAGGATTTGCCGGTTCGACCTTGCAGTATGCCTTTGGAGGTATCATTACGCCGCTCTTGTATAAGCTTAAAATCTGTTTGATCTTATACCTTACCCATTTCGTAATTTAGTACCGAGGAAAGATAATCGAATACACATGCTTAAAACATAGATGTGATATGTATTTGAACATCAACAAAATGTTTTATATGTACTGGTAATTGAATTGAATTGAATCGAATACAGAATTTAGGCCAAAAGACAAGCATTGGGACCTATGAGGCCATTCAGCGCTGAAGCGGAAATTAACAGTCAAAAGGTTTGAAAGGCGTAACAGCAGGAAAACCTCTCAAAGCAGTTGCTTTATGAATTAATTGCTAGGAGAGGGTGGAAAGCAAGATGGACGAAAGAGAATATGAAAGAGGTAAAGTAAAAGGAACGAAAGGGGTTGCAGCTGGGGACCGAAGGGACGCTGCAAAGAACTTTTAAGTAATGCCTACAGTGCACAGCATGAGGTGCACTGTAGGCACTATCCAACGCCCCCTTATGGGGGAGTACCGGTAATTAAGCAAACAAGTGAATGCTATTGATGAATTCTGTCTGAAGACATAGCAAATGAACAAATATACTTATGAAATCGTTCCTGAAGAATATGTTGATTTATTCATAAATTCTGGTAACTATTTATCATACCGCAAAAAAAAAAAAAAAAGGAATTCTGAACTATTTAAAAAGAGTGCTAAGAATTTCGCTAAATTATATGACGGTGTGTTAAGGAGGCAACGACCGATTTAGAGTTTAAGTTCGTTTTTTTATGGATCATCGGTCATCCGTATGAAATAACGGGTGAACAACCACTTGCTCAAGTTGTCGAAGTCTTCGTCTTATAATTATAGTTGGCAATATGTTGATGACAACCGGAAACCTTGTAGATTGTGTGGCGAGGGATGCTCTCACACTTTAGACCATTATATGTTGGAGTGTTTTAAACTTCTAGAATCTAGAGAAAGAACAATAACTAGTGTATCTGAAATGGTTTGTTTTCTTATGAATAACAATGTAACTGCAATGATAGTTCAAGAGTTTCCCCAAGTTGTTTTTCAAATAAGTAGCTTATATGGTAAATTGATTTTTGTCTTACTTGGAAGGGTATGCATTTTTATGTCAATAAACTATTTGAATTTGAATTTGAATTTGTCTCCATCCTTGTTTAAAAAAGATAGTTATATTTCAGATAAAGATTACCGAAGATCCATGACCCGGACGCACCCTTAAGACAGGACGTTGCTTCTTATAAAAAGACCCAGGTAAAAAAAGTCAGGGAAAAAGTCACATTAATCTTTCCTGGATAATGATCCCTAAGGGGTTCAAACCCAGGTATGTACCCACCTTCGCAGGGGCGTGTTTAGTACAAGCCCCGGGGGGGATTACCGTTAGAACAAAAACAAAAGATTGTAAATATCATAAAGATGACCTCTAAGAAATGTTGTGAATTTTCCCGTGCTTTTCTTACAGGCCACTGACTATTTCCCCTGTGCCTTTTTCCTGTGACTACAGGCAAAAATTGAATTTTTTCCCGTGACCTTTTCCCAGCAAAAATAGTGACTTTTTCCTCCTGTGACTTTATTCCTACGAAAAATTCTTTTTTTTTTCTGTGACTTTTTCTATCATAAATTGTGACTTTTTTCCCTGTGACTTTAATGCTAGCAAGTATTTACTTTGTTTCTGACTTATTTTCCTAGCAAAAATTGTGACTTTTTTTCCTGTGGCTATTCATAGCAAAAATTAAATTTTTTCCTGCGAATTTATTTCTAACAAAAATTGACTTTTTTCCTGTGACTTTATCCTAGCAAAAAGTGATTTTTTTCCTGTGACTTTTTTCCCCTAGCAATATTTTTGACTTATTTCCCCTGTGACTTTATTCCTAGCAAAATTTGTTACTTTTTTACTGTGATTTGTTTCCTAGCAAAAATTTTAATTTTTTTCCCTGTCTTTTTTTCTTATCAAAAATTGACTTTATTTCTGTAACTATATTATATACCGGCCATCTGATATAATACCCCGTCTAATAATTTAGCAAAATTCTTAATTAACATCCTTTTCCAAATACTATAACGAACGCTACTTATTCGTTAAGGAATAACAAAGTTTTAACGTAATTCTGGAATAAACTCGGGGTCACATCTTTACGGTCAAGATTACAGTGAATCTTATTATGGCTTCGAGAATTAGCTACCTTAAAGCCTAGTGCTTTAGAGACAGTACTGATCTGATATATGTAATTCAATAAGAAAGTTTTCAAATTAAAATTGGGTAAAAGATTCTCTGTATCTCTCCATTATAAGAACCTAAAACCTTCCCTCGCTGTTTACATCGGAGGAAGGAAATGAAGACATCATTATAAAAGCCAGTAATTATTTTCATTGTTATTTGAGGAAACAACAATGAAGAGAAATATGTTTATGCGTTGATGACAGGGGTCACGAGCGAGAGAGAGAGAGAGAGAGAGAGAGAGAGAGAGAGAGAGAGAGAGAGAGAGAGAGGCTGCAAAGGCTTAACGCAGTTATATTCCCTCCAGCTAATTAGACACAACTGGCGCCAACTCGGTCATTATTTGTACGATACCCAACATTCACGAGAGAGAGAGAGAGAGAGAGAGAGAGAGAGACAGACAGACAGAGAGAGAGAGAGAGAGAGAGAGAGAGAGAGAGAGAGAGAGCCTTTGTTCCATTTGGGTTGCAGCATCACGGACGACGCAGCAGATTTGCAATTAGGACAAGACGGCTACGATCTCCTCCAACCTTCAATGGCGACTGTTATCCTCAAAGTACAGCTAATTCCCAAACAGAAATAGCCACTGGGTCGGATCTGAAGGCGAGGTTCTTTACCTGCCAGGAAGCACGAGGCAGGTCGAGCCCAGTGGCTGGCGATTAAGCGAAACATCAGAATCAGTCCAGAAGTGGCAACTAGGGTCGCCTTCCCGGCAAATCCAAGAATGATTGGTGCTGGTGGACGGTATATCCATCGGTTGTAAGGAACGTGGTGCGATACATGTTGACGAATGTCACTTGTTATTGTCTAATCAACGACTGAATCACAAACGTCAAAATATTTGTATAGAACCATCTTGATTTCGCTGACAGAGCGTAAGAAATAGATAACAAAATCACTAAGATTGTTTTTTAATATAATAAGAATGCTCATTCAAATATTTTTTCCGATTAATTGTAAAATATCTAGTAAAGTTGAAACGTATTGCAAATAATACATACGTCAAAATATTTGTACAGAGACATCTTGATTTCGCTGAAAAAACAGGAACTAAATAACAATATCACTAAGATTTTTTTTTTAATATAGTAAAAATGCTCATTTAAATACTTGTTCCAATTCCTTTTGAAATACTGATAAAAGTTAAAACATATATTGCAAAGATCATGATTACTTTAGCTTCCTTCTGTACATGGTGAGTTGCTACATCGAATAAATTTCGTTGAAAAAATTATCTTGCTTCCTGGGGAGAACGAAATTCACAGAAAAGACAAAGAAATTGGTTTTTAATCTTATCGATGCAAAAAATCTATTTTAAACCTGTCGATTATTTGGACGTATAAAACATGGAAGATAAAGCATTTCTAATGATGCCACATAGTTCAGGGATACAAAATTTAAATTATACGATTCCACATGACAGAATGTCCATTTTATTTAGAATAAAACTGACCAGCGAACCAATTATGAAAATTGAAAAATAAAGATGCACCAAGAAAGTGATAAATATATCAAACACAAATGTACCAATATAAGTCAGAAATATTAAGGTCTTTGAGAGTAAAATTTTAAGATACTGTTACAGCCTTGTTAAGCTTATCTCTTCCTATAAGACTTCCCTATTCTTATTGTAAGGAATTAAATTTTTTTTCCGGTGCCGTGTAAGAAATTAACTGGAGAGTACATGACCTTATTTCATAGCCTCCAAAATTATCTCTCTCTCTCTCTCTCTCTCTCTCTCTCTCTCTCTCTCTCTCTCTCTCTCTCTCTCTCTCTCTCAATGAAATGTTTCTGGTATCTTTCAGGAAAGCAAGTAGCTAGCGCTAGATTTTATGACTTAGACTCCTAAACATTCTCTCTCTCTCTCTCTCTCTGACACCGGAAATAAGAGATCTGAAATAACTTCACTGCACGGATTTACAAATTGGTATTGGAAGTACGCCGTCATACTCTACTAATAGAAGTTCCCTATTGAAATAGTGATCCCGTGGAAGATTGCTAGACAGGATACACTCAGATAATTTAGAGAGAGAGAGAGGAAAACCTACATTTCTTCGGGCCAGGACTAGAAAAATGGGTAAGTTTACATAATCCAGTGGCTTTTGCTCATAAAAAGAATTCTGTCGCAAAACCAAAACTAGAAGAACACCAAGAATCGTGTGAATGGAATTTCTGATTGATTTTCCCAGTGGTGGGCGAGCTGAATTGGAACCATCCACGGTTGCCCAGTGAATTTTACTGTGAAATCAGTTACTCAGTCAGTGGTAGTGGGGCAGAGAGGCGCAGATGGCAGAAAGCGAGTGTGATTAACTGAGTTGACTCTCAATTGCAACGACATTTTCTCTTTACTTACACTTTCATTGTGCAGATGAGATTGGTTGTGGGTGTTAGCGATGATAAAAAGGGTTGTTGGTGATCAAATTTGATAGAATCAGCAATCGCACCTTGATAAATGGCAACAAAGACCGGTGATGGAGAACATAACTGGATATTAAGAGGGGTAAAAATTGTTCAACGGACGAGTGCACAAAAAAAGGTTAATATTATATCTAAATTGTTTAGATTTGTCATGAATAATTGCAAGCCATAACAATCGTTCTCTGTGACTGAGTATAGTATCCACATTTCGAAAAAAGAGGGGTTTTATATATGTATCATGAATACATACATGATAAAAATTTTTATTAATCAAAATGAAGTGAACAATGGGAGGGGTATTTGAGGTTAAATTTTGATAACATTTGTCACAAGAGAAGAGTACTCCGGCGGAAATTAAATTGCCAAAGTTAACTCCTGCTAAACTTTTGTGATTTAAAGCAATTATCACAATACAATTCCCACTGGGTAATATCAGAATTGCACTTATTTTAAAAAGTATTATCGTATGGATCTAAGAGAACAAGATGTACAGGACAGAGGAAGATGGAGAAGGCTGACTAGAAACGGCGACCCCATATAGAAATGGGAAAAGCTGAAGGCAAAGAAGAAGAAGAAGAAGAATGTATGGATTATGTTCCCAATTAATTCTTAGGCAATTTATATAAAATAATGCCAGAGCTCGAATCATTGCAAAAATGAAACCCATAAAAAGATTTAAAAACACAGCATATAATTATTTCTTATATTTTTATAGATGAAAGGATAAACATTCATTCAAAATCCGTATAGAATTATTTACAAATTCTCCCTGCCCTAAAAAAAAAAAAAAAAAAAAAAAAGGGAGCAACTCAGCCAGAAAGCAAAATAAGATACCTCGACCGTCAGGAATGATATCTGACTGAATAAGCCAAAGAAAGAGATACGCCAAGGACTGAGGACTTCTGAGGACTCCTCACTCGGCGTCTCCAGTCTTTTCTGGCAGGTTTCCAGAGCTGTATGAAGACACACACACACACGCGCCAGGGACACAGTTATTAACACTGTCATTTATGGCGGGAGTCAGCCTTTGGAACAAGATACGTTACGTCGCGAAGAAGCTGGTCGAACGCAAATTCGGATCGCAAAATCCGGAGTTTTTTTGTTGTTGGTAATTTGGCGCGTGGGTAGATCATGTTCGTATCTTTAGGGGAGATTAATAAATGCCTGTTTCGTTCACTAAAGTGGGTCGTATACGACAATTATGACAATGATAATGATGAATGAATCATACTTTATATAATTTTTGACATTGGCTGAATTCCTCGTCACCCCCCCCCCCCCCAACCCCCCCCCCCCCCCCCCCTCTACACCCGTCTCTCTCTCTCTCTCTCTCTCTCTCTCTCTCTCTCTCTCCTACACACTCGCACACGTATATTTATGTAGATATATATATATATATATATATATATATATATATTTAATATATATATATATATATATAATATATATATATATATATATGTATATATATATATATATATATATAATATATTATAATATATTATGATATACATATACATATACATTGCATATATGTGTGTACAAGGAAAAGCAAGACAGCGCATGCGCAGTTCGTCTACTTTTACCCATGGTAGTAAAAAAAGACTTAGCAAGAGATTTAGCTCTCATGATAAAGTGACATTTGAAGAAACCTGGCAAACTGGAGATATCTTAGCAGATAAGACCAAACTGTGATAACACTTTATTGTTGATTATATATCCTTTTTGCATTTGCACGAACGTAATGATCTTGATTTTCCCCAAATTGAAAAAAAAGCAATATGCTTCGTAAAAATACGGCTTGAAGACGGCAACATTAAACTGAAGACTTTATAGAGGGATTTTTAAAACTCAGGATACATTAGCTTGGACGTTATTTGGCAAAGTTATGGTCTTCAATATTTCATACCTGCATATTCTGGTAAAATCTCATGTAAGTGTTGATACTTTCTGATTTATGAATAGGTTTTATCCTTTTTCTTCAGAGAGCTTTCGTGGATATTTCTGTAAAAATGTTTGTATGATCTAAATATGTATATATATATATATATATATTTCTATATATATCTTATATATATATATATTATATCATATATATAATATAGTATATAAACACAGACGCACACACACATATATATATCTATATATATATATATATATATATATATATATATATATATATATATATAAAATATAAATCACATATATGCGTTAATCAGTCAAAACGATGAGACACTTAGGAACGTATTCTTTAATATAAACATTATACATTATATATAAATAAATAAATAAATAAATAAATAAATAAATATATATATATATATATATATATATATATATATATATATATATATATATATATATATATATATATATATATATATCACAACCACACATATGCTTTAACTAATAAAAAAAATGAGAACACTAACAAAATTGTATACGAAAACTCTCTGAAGAAAAAAAGGATAGAACCGGTTTACAATGTAGAAAATATCAGCACTCACATGAGATTTTACCAGAATATGCAGATTTGAAATATTGAAGACTATAAGTTTGCAAAATAACGTGCAAGCGAATGGCTCCAGAGTTTCATGATTCCCTCTATAAAGTCTTCAGTTTAATGTTGCACTATTCAAGCCGCTGCTCTGTGAAAACGTTGAAGATTATATTCTCACGACGAATATTGTTGATTTTTTTTTTTTTTTGCAGCTTAGGAAAAATCAAGATTATTACGTTCACGCAAATGCAGAAAGATATCTAATCAGCAATAAAGTGTTATAATTGTTTGGTCTTATCTGTTAAGATATCTCTGGGTTTCTTGGATTCTTCAAATGTCACTTTATCATGAGAGCTAAAACTATCTTTAAGTCATTTTTTTACTGCCTTGGGTAATAGTTGACGAATTGCGCATGCGCCGTCCTGCATTTCTTTGTACTCGAAGACTTTTGCATGCGCTGTAGTTTTGCCAACGTAAATCGGATCATATTTCGGTGGCATTACGAAACCTAATTATTCTGCTGACTTGCCTAAGCAGCACCTGCTTTCTTCTTTATGGTCGTAATTAGGCAGACAAGCTGCTAAAAAAGCGAGTCGTTTTCTAGCATCAGGTTTGATACCACTCAGTCTTCTAGGAGTTTTATCTTGGCTACAATTAAAGTATGGAATTAGCTGCCTAGTGCATTTGTGGAATCTTCTTATGTTTTCAAATGTTTAAGAGAGGAGCTCATTCATTCCCGCTCTCTGCTGACGTTCCTGGGCTGCAGGTCTATCGGTTCCGTTTTATGTGCCCTCGTATTTATTCATCTACCGTCTATTCCTTTAACTCGTCTCCGTCTTATGGGTGATTTCCCCTTGGAACCCTCGTGGGTTTAAAGTCTGTTGACTCTGTCCATACGGGTTTTCAGCTGAAGATTTGAAAAAAAATGCAAGAAAATATCGTTTCCTTTTCAAACGTTAGTGCCAGCTCCAAATATTTGTCCAGACCATCACCTTTAAAGCTCTTGTATTGTTTCATCATTCGATGTGTTTTACCCTAGAGAGGTTGAGAATAGAGCTGTTTAGTCTCTCGGTTGTCAGACGGTATTTTTTGTGTGCTGAAAGAATCGAATTTCTTACAGGCGCAACCGTTTTCATTGCCTGTCAATATATGAAAACCGGAGATCTGAAAAGACTGATATACTTATTGCCTTAAATTGTTACGTGATGAATGCGAAATTTCAATACCAAATGTAAGAAGTTATGAATTAATTATAAAGATTCGGAGAGCTTTCTTTCATTTATCAAATATGATATCTAACCTTTAGTCCTATGCAAAGCCTTTAAAAGCAAAAATATAAATTTTAAAACCGTGGGCTGGAAATAGCACTCAAAAATACATGATGTTCAATGTTCGCTTGCATCCCAAAAACCCACCAATGAATATTTACAATATTTGTATAAAGCTGTAAAGCCAAAAATCGTTGAAAAATTGTTTCATGCGTTTATGTTTTTCAGGCAGTTGACCTTTCAGATAATAATATCCAAAATATGGATAATTTTACAAATAAGTCGAAATTAATCAAAATAAAGAAAGACATGTTTTCGAATACAGTGGGCAATAAAAAGGCATGGATCAATAGATCTTATTCAACTAGCATATTAAGAAGTAAAAGGAGTCATACACGTATGTACTCTGAAACATACAACCCTCCCGCACCACTCATACATACATACATACATACATACATACATACATACACACACACACACACACACACACACATATATATATATACTATATATATATATATATATATATATCTATATATATATATATATATATATATATAGGTTGAGATTGTTTAGGTAACATCAAGACTTCCACTTCACGAACGTGTCCTTTCTTATTTTCTTGATTCAGAAAGCTCTTCCTTCTTCCTTCGCGAACGTTTATGATGTCTGAACTCTAACGTAATCAAACTCTGCTATCACCATTTGCCTACAGCATCACCCTCGGTCATTCCCCATTTGCTCGCTGTCAGGCACGGCTAGGCGGCAATGGGAGTTGGTGGCTCACTCGAGGTCCGGAACTGTTCATCACTCTCTCACTTCTGCTTTGGAAGATTCTCTCTGGCCCAGTGAGCCCCCAGGCAGTGAGGGATGCCAAGCAATCGCATCCTGACTCGCTGCTTCTCCCGGCAAATGGCTTGGACAGGTGTCCGTATCACTGCTGGCCGTTGTCTGGGATCTCTAAGGGGCACCAGTGATACTTAGATCAGGGTTTGCTGTACAGTAGTTACAAGATGTATTTTGGGGGCGGTTCTACCTGTAATTTGCGTTG
>NC_061100.1:17718514-17723514 GCF_015104395.2 Macrobrachium nipponense | reverse complement strand
ATATATATATATATATATATCTATATATATATATCTATATATTATATATATTCATATACATATATATATATATATATATATAATATATATATATATAATATATATATATATGTATATATATGTTATATATATAATATATATATATATATATATATATAATATATATATATATATATATATAATATATATATTATTAAAGTATATATATATATATAATATAATCCCCTGGTTGAGAAATTAGCTCCCACATTTTTTTACCCCACCAGACGGTTGCATATCTATTGCAAGCTAGCTGGACATACTGATGGCAGTCCTAGATCTAAGAGAACTACTGAGGCTAGAGGGCTGTAAATTCATATTTCGATCGTCCAACCTCCAATCATCAAGCATCGCAAATTTTATTTGATTTAAGGCTAAAGTTGGCCATGGATCGTGCATCTGGCAGTGCTTTCCTGATCCATGGTATGCACCCTCACTCTACCGCCTCTGGTGAGCAACTGGAGAGCTGCCGGTCAGAGTTGGTGGTATTTATATACAGCATTATAATTTATACAGAAAACTAGACTGTTTATTCCTACCGCGAATAGATGGTGCAACAGATGGGCTTCTCCGAAGCAACGAACAAGCAAACAGCCAGCTCAATTACGGCTTCTCTCGAGATCTGCAGCCAAACCGAAAACTGGTATACCATTGTAAATTACTGCCGGCTCCCAGACCCATCAACTGTACATTGGCGTTGCTTTGTGGTGCAATTTGCAAAGCCGTTGCCAGTGCTTCTGCGGTTGTTGGTGAGTTGTTTACAGTTGTTCGGTGTTTATGTTAAGTGGTCGAATGAGCACTTGAGTGGTTTTGATTCGTGCTGATGGTTTCGTTTGTTCAGTATTAGAAGTTCCTTAAGATTCGTTCTAAACTTATTTATTTTCTACTGTTATTTTAAAAGGGCTGTGAGACAATTGTTCTATAATAATAATAATAATAATAATAATAATAATAATAATAATAATAATAATAATAATAATAATAATAATAATAATAATGGTTACAATTTCTCAATAATATAGTATGTGAGTATATGGTCTTTAATGGATATTAAAAGCTTTTTAACCTTGTACTAGGTTCATCTTGACTGAAGATGAGCCTAGATATACAAGGTTCGAAAGCTTTTAATATCCATTGTCATAATTTTCGACACGGAAAACTATGCCCACTAATAATAATAATAATAATAATAATAATAATAATATAATAATAATAATAACATAATAATAATAATAATAATAATAATTAATAATAATAATAATAATAATAATAAGAAATGCCAGGAAAAGCCCCAGGTCCCGATGAAGTCCATGGATACTGGCTGAAAAACGTCAAGGCCCTACACCCACGAATAGCAGAACAACTCCAGCATTGTATCTCAAATCACCAAGCACCCAAATGGATGACCACAGGAAGAACTCCTTAGGTTACAAAAAAAAACAAGAGTAAGGGAAATAGCCAGGTAACTACAGGCCTATCACCTGCCTACCAATAAGGTGGAAGTTACTAACAGGTATCATCAGTGAAAGGCTATATAACTACCTAGAGGAGACAAACACCATCCCCCACCAACAGAAAGGCTGCAGAAGGAAGTGTAGGGGCACAAAAGACCAGCTCCTGGTAGACAAAATGGTAATGAAGAACAGTAGGAGAAGGAAAACCAACCTAAGCATGACATGGATAGACTATAAGAAAGCCTTCGACATGATACCACACACATGGCTAATAGAATGCCTGAAAATATATGGGGCAGAGGAAAACACATCAGCTTCCTCAAAAATACAATGCGCAACTGGAATACAATACTTACAAGCTCTGGAATAAGACTAGCAGAGGTTAATATCAGGAGAGGGATCTTCCAGGGCGACTCACTGTCCCCACTACTCTTCGTAGTAGCCATCGTTCCCATGACAAAAATACTACAGAAGATGGATGCCGGGTACCAACTCAAGAAAAGAGGCAACAGAATCAACCATCTGATGTTCATGGACGACATCAAGCTGTATGGTAGGAACATCAAGGAAATAGATACCCTAATCCAGACTGTAAGGATTGTATCTGGGGGCATCAGGATGGAGTTTGGAATAGAAAAATGCGCCTTAGTCAACATACAAAAAGGCAAAGTAACGAGAACTGAAGGGATAAAGCTTCCAGATGGGAGCAACATCAAACACATAGATGAGACAGGATACAAATACCTGGGAATAATGGAAGGAGGGGATATAAAACACCAAGAGATGAAGGACACGATCAGGAAAGAATATATGCAGAGACTCAAGTTGATACTCAAGTCAAAACTCAACGCCGGAAATATGATAAAAGCCATAAACACATGGGCAGTGCCAGTAATCAGATACAGCGCAGGAATATGGAATGGACGAAGGCAAACTCCGCAGCATAGATCAGAAAACCAGGAAACATATGACAATACACAAAGCACTACACCCAAGAGCAAATACGGACAGACTATACATAACACGAGAGGAAGGAGGGAGAGGACTACTAAGTATAGAGGACTGCGCCAACATTGAGAACAGAGCACTGGGGCAATATCTGAAAACCAGTGAAGACGAGTGGCTAAAGAGTGCATGGGAAGAAGGACAAATAAAAGTAGACGAAGACCCAGAAATATGCAGAGACAGGAGAAAACGACAGAACAGAGGACCTGGCACAAAAACAAACCAATGCACGGGACAATACATGAGACAGACTAAAGAACTAGCCAGCGATGACAATTGGCAATGGCTACAGAGGGGAGAGCTAAAGAAGGAAACTGAAGGAATGATAACAGCGGCACAAGATCTGGCCCTAAGAACCAGATATGTTCAAAGAACGATAGACGGAAATAACAGCTCTCCCATATGTAGGAAGTGCAATATGAAAAATGAAACCATAAACCACATAGCAAGTGAATGCTCGGCACTTGCACAGAACCAGTATAAAAAGAGGCATGATTCAGTGGCAAAAGCCCTCCACTGGAGCCTGTGCAAGAAACATCAGCTACCTCTGGGACTATGGTATCAGAACGGATAGGGTAATACGTGCAAACAGACCAGACGTGACGTTGATTGACAAAGTCAAGAAGAAAGTATCACTCATTGATGTCGCAATACCATGGGACACCAGAGTTGAAGAGAAAGAGAGGGAAAAAATGGATTAGTATCAAGATCTGAAAATAGAAATAAGAAGGATAAGAAGGATATGGGATATGCCAGTGGAAATCGTACCCATAATCATAGGAGCACCAGGCACGATCCCAAGATCCTTGATAAGGAATCTAGAAAAACTAGAGGCTGAAGTAGCTCCAGGACTCATGCAGAAGAGTGTGATCCTAGAAACGGCACACATAGTAAGAAAAGTAATGTACTCCTAAGGAGGCAGGATGCAACCCGGAACCCCACACTATAAATACCACCCAGTCGAATTGGAGGACTGTGATAGAGTAAAAAAAAAAAAAAAAAAAAAAAAAAAAAAAAAAAAAAAAAAAAAATAATAATAATAATAATAATAATAATAATAATAATAATAATAGGCTTTATTGAAAATAATGGCTATTTCAGCCGAGTTTATTTTGCATAGAAGTTTCTCTCTGTATTAATAGAGGCCTTCTTCCAGCAAATAATACTAATAATCATAACAATAATTGTGAAAACCTCTCTATCACGAGAGTTTATGCAATGTTTCTAAGGGTCCACAATAATAAAAATGTTAAAGGTTCATCCTTTGGACTGAAGATGAACTCAAGGAAGGGTTCGAAAGGTTTTATAAAATGTTTCATAAATTATACACGAACCTTTAACATTTTTATTATTGTGGATCCCTTAGAATAATAATAATAATAATAATAATAATAATAATAATAATAATAATAATAATAATAATAATAATAATAATAATAATAATAATAACATCTCTCCCATATGTAGGAAGTGCAACACGAAAAATGAAACCATAAACCACATAGCAAGTGAATGCCCGGCACTTGCACAGAACCAGTACAAAAAGAGGCATGATTCAGTGGCAAAAGACCCCTCCACTGGAGCTTTGCAAGAAACATCAGCTACCTTGCAGTAATAAGTACGAGCACCAACCTGAAGGAGTGATAGAAAACGATCAGGCAAAGATCCTCTGGGACTATGGTATCAGAACGGATAGGGTGATATGTGCAAACAGACCAGACGTGATGTTGATTGACAAAGTCAAGAAGAAAGTATCACTCATTGATGTCGCAATACCATGGGACACCAGAGGTTGAAGAGAAAGAGAGGGCAAAAAATGATAAGTATCAAGATCTGAAAATAGAAATAAGAAGGATATGGGATATGCCAGTGGAAATCGTACCCATAATCATAGGAGCACTAGGCACGATCCCAAGTCTCTGAAAAGGAAAATCTAGAAAAATTAGAGGCTGAAGTAGCTCTAGGACTCATGCAGAAGAGTGTGATCCTAGAAACGGCACACATAGTAAGAAAAGTGATGGACTCCTAAGGTGGCAGGATGCAACCCGGAACCCCACACTATAAATACCACCCAGTCGAATTGGAGGACTGTGATAGAGCAAAAAAAAAAAAATCAAAAAAAAAAAATAAAAAAATAAAAAAAATAAAATAATAATAATAATAATAACAATAATAACTAAGAATAATAATAATAATAAAATAATAATAATAATAATAAAATATACATTATCTTCATTAACTTATTTTTCTATATCACTTAGAACTCGAACCCAGGAATATCGAGGGAAAGGCCACAGCTGTTAAAATAGGTTGTCTCCTCAGTACATACAAACCACTTCAGGAGTTACATAGAAAAATTACTCTACTTATATTTTATTAATAAACTTCACCACTGCCCCCCTCCCTCACCGCACTTTGCTCATTAGACCTCACTTCGTAGCTAATGAAAAAAATCGAGATTATATTAATTTTTTTTTATGGAAAAATGCTCTACTTATATAT
>NC_061100.1:17708514-17711014 GCF_015104395.2 Macrobrachium nipponense | reverse complement strand
TTTTCATATGAATTTATTTTGTCAGTATATTTTTAGAAGTTATTATTATTATAATTATATTATTATTATTCTTATTATTAGTATTATTATTATTATTATTTTTTTTTTTTTGTTTTTTTTTTGCTCTATCACAGTCCTCCAATTCGACTGGGTGGTATTTATAGTGTGGGGTTCCGGGTTGCATCCTGCCTCCTCAGGAGTCCATCAATTTTCTTACTATGTGTGCCGTTTCTAGGATCACACTCTTCTGCATGAGACCTGGAGCTACTTCAGCCTCTAGTTTTTCTAGATTCCTTTTCAGGGATCTTGGGATCGTGCCTAGTGCTCCTATGATTATGGGTACGATTTCCACTGGCATATCCCATATCCTTCTTATTTCTATTTTCAGATCTTGATACTTATCCATTTTTTCCCTCTCTTTCTCTTCAACTCTGGTGTCCCATGGTATTGCGACATCAATGAGTGATACTTTCTTCTTGACTTTGTCAATCAACGTCACGTCTGGTCTATTTGCACGTATCACCCTATCCGTTCTGATACCATAGTCCCAGAGCATCTTTGCATGATCGTTTTCTATCACTCCCTCAGGTTGGTGCTCGTACCACTTATTACTGCAAGGTAGCTGATGTTTCTTGCACAGGCTCCAGTGGAGGGCTTTTGCCACTGAATCATGCCTCTTTTTGTACTGGTTCTGTGCAAGTGCCGGGCATTCACTTGCTATGTGGTTTATGGTTTCATTTTTCGTATTGCACTTCCTACATATGGGAGAGATGTTATTTCCGTCTATCGTACTTTGAACATATCTGGTTCTTAGGGCCTGATCTTGTGCCGCTGTTATCATTCCTTCAGTTTCCTTCTTTAGCTCTCCCCTCTGTAGCCATTGCCAATTGTCATCGCTGGCTAGTTCTTTAGTCTGTCTCATGTATTGTCCGTGCATTGGTTTGTTGTGCCAGTCCTCTGTTCTTCTGTCTTTCTCTGTCTCTGTATATTTCTGGGTCTTCGTCTACTTTTATTAGTCCTTCTTCCCATGCACTCTTTAGCCACTCGTCTTCACTGGTTTTCAGATATTGCCCCAGTGCTCTGTTCTCGGTGTTGACGCAGTCCTCTATACTTAGTAGTAGTCCTCTCCCTCCTTCCTTTCGTGTTATGTATAGTCTGTCCGTATTTGCTCTTGGGTGAAGTGCTTTGTGTATTGTCATTTGTTTCCTCCCTGTTTTCTTGCTCTATGCAGCGGAGTTCTGCCTTCGTCCATTCCACTATTCCTGCGATTATTATTATTATTATTATTATTATTATTATTATTATTATTATTATTATTTTATTATTATTATTATTCTCATTATTATTATTATTATTATTAGCAGGAAGCAGACTTTCTCGGATACATGTCTTATTGAAAAGAATGGCAGAGATAACCGAATTTTTCTTATAAAGAATGTTCTCAATTTTTTATACAAACGAATTATCAGAAAATTACTATTATTATTACTAATTTAGCTCCGATGAAAGGGTTAGTATCCTCCTTCCAATAATGCAGAAATAATACAACGATTCTATCGTAGGTTACAACAACAAATAATTTAATATATATATATATATATATATATATATATATATATATATATATTATATATATATATATATATAATATAGTCTTTTTTTTTATATAACAAAGAACATAATTTTGGTCAGGTGAAGCAGCAGTCAGTTTGTGAATTAATTATTTTTCTCTAGACACTAGATACATAAAAAAAAATTAAAACCAATAATATAACCTTTTAAAGAAAAACTTATTAGAAATAATCTCAAATGCTTTTGCCAGAGGAAAAACCTTTCGGCATTGTTAATAACTGTCATTCAGTCCATATTGTAATCTCGCCCTCGGTGATGCGGTTATGAAACCACCCACTCAGAAATGATAATAATGATAATGAACGCGTTGACCTGAAGTTCAAACACAGAAGTGGCATATCGAAATGGAATCCATTAGCCAGAATTAAAGGGAAGGCCGTCCATTATCCGCCCGGTTCGATAAGTGGCTTCAGAGACGACGAATAATCACGACACTTTGAAAATCAGAAATGACGCCTTTTCGGTAATCGTGGCCCGGCATTATGCAACGGCTTCGAGATCGAAGAATGATGGATATGTAAGTTGTGTTTTTTAGAGCAGTTTGATAGTATAAATTAAAAATAATGTACAGCCTTCTATGACATGTTGTGATACTGTGGTGACCTGAATTGCTAAGGATTATATGCAGGGAGATTTCTTTAAGGCATTTGTAGGAGTGAGCAACCGTATTGATGATTATGACTGATATATGATAAGAAATCCGAGGATCGAGTGGTTTAGATTCTGATGAGGATGATGCCTTTAATTGAATAAGTTGGAGAAGACGCATCAAGGCAACAGTCTCCTGAGGTTAGGAATAACAGTTGGGATGAAAAAACAACAAAGTTTAATACTTATGTATTCTGAACTAAATCTTTTAGACACGTTT
>NC_061100.1:17701014-17703514 GCF_015104395.2 Macrobrachium nipponense | reverse complement strand
ATGAGTCTTGTCATTTAGCCGGTAGCTGGGCCCTACCCCGTCAGCAATAAGTACTCATTTTTAGCATTCTCTCTCTCTCTCTCTCTCTCTCTCTCTCTCTCTCTCTCTCTCTCGTCAAAGGTTTTTTGTTAGTATAAGCTTACATCTTTTGAAACATTACAAAAGGTCTCTCTCTCTCTCTCTCTCTCTCTCTCTCTCTCTCTCTCTCTCTCTCTCTCTCTCTCTCATATATAGTTTTTACTTTATAAGAATTTTACACGTTACTGTCTCGGTGAAATATTATACTAGGTCTCTCTCTCTCTCTCTCTCTCTCTCTCTCTCTCTCTCTCTCTCTCTCTCTCTCTCTCTCTCTCTCTCTCTCTCTAGAATAGTTTTTACTTTATTAGAATTTTACACGCGTCACTGTATCCGTGAAATATTATACCAGGTTTCGCTCTCTCTCTCTCTCTCTCTCTCTCTCTCTCTCTCTCTCTCTCTCTCTCTCTCTCTCTCTCTCTAAAAGTTTTTACTTCATTAGAATTTTACACACGTCACTGTTTCCGTGAAATATTATACCAGGTTTCTCTCTCTCTCTCCCTCTCACTCTCTCTTTCTCTCTCAAATAGCGTTTATTTTATCAGAATTTTACATATGTCGCCCTGTCTATGTGAAATATTATACCAGCTCCCTCTCTCTCTCTCTCTCTCTCTCTCTCTCTCTCAAATAGTTTTTACTTTATTATTTTACGCGTCAGTCTCAGTGAAATATTACTACCAAGTTATCTCTCTCTCTCTCTCTCTCTCTCTCTCTCTCTCTCTCTCTCTCTCTCTCCTCTCTCTAGAATAGTTTTTACTTTATTAGAATTTTACACGCGTCACTGTATCCGTGAAATATTATACAAGGTTTCTCTCTCTCTCTCTCTCTCTCTCTCTCTCTCTCTCTCTCTCTCTCTCTCTCTCTCTCTAAAAGTTTTTACTTCATTAGAATTTTACACACGTCACTGTTTCCGTGAAATATTATACCAGGTTTCTCTCTCTCTCCCTCTCACTCTCTCTTTCTCTCTCAAATAGCGTTTATTTTATCAGAATTTTACATATGTCGCCCTGTCTATGTGAAATATTATACCATCTCTCTCTCTCTCTCTCTCTCTCTCTCTCTCTCTCTCTCTCTCTTCTCTCTCTCAAAAAGTTTTTACATCATTAGAATTTTACACACGTCATTGTTTCCGTGAAAAATTATACCAGGCTTCTCTCTCTCTCTCTCTCTCTCTCTCTCTCTCTCTCTCTCTCTCTCTCTCTCTCTCTCTGAAATGTTACACCAAGTTTCTCTGTCTGTCTGTCTGACTGTCTGACTGTCTGTCTGTCTGTCTCACCTTGCCATCCCGTCGACGGCATCTCCATGCTGCCAGCTGTAATGCGGCACTGGAGGCTGCCAGGAATTTCTTGCGAGCGGGAAGAGTGCCAACTCCCAGCGATGCCGCAACCCGAGAGTTAAAAGGAGATTCCAAAATATGAAGCATTCCAAATGTCGCGGGTAACCTAAATGCTACCCCCAATTCCCAACCCCACAGCCCGCTCGAGGGGGCCAATATTCGGTGGGCTCCTTCGTTCGTTCACGTGGCCTCTTTTCTACGTGTCGGTGATCCAGAGGCTGTGTGTGGGTCCTGTTGTGGATCGTTTCTGTGTACATTCTAATTTTTCAATTGTTTTTTTTATACTTGACTTATGTCAGTCCTTCGTGTTATTAATAAAAATTTTTCTGGTCTTATCATGGCTTTGTTTATTTCTATTTTATCTATTTGTGTTTTTACTGAAATAAGAGTCTATTTTTTGTGTACATTATAATTTTTCATTTTTCTTATACTTTACTTTTGTCAGTCATTCATGTTTAATGATAAGTATTTCTGCTCTTTTCATGTTTTTGTTTATTTATATTTTAACTATTTGTGTTTTTATTGAAATACTTTTCTATTTTGCTTTTTTTGTGTACATTCTAATTTTTTATTTTATTTTTTGTACTTTACATTTGTCAGTCTTTCGTGTTTATTGATAAGAATTTCTGGTCTTGTCATGGTTTTGTTTATCAATATTCCATCTATTTGTGTTTTTATTGAAATACTTTTCTATTTTGCTTTTTCCAATCTTTTGTAATTTTTTTCCGAAGTCAGAAGGCTCTTCTTCCCGTTTTATTTATGTATGCTTTATTTTTGTTTTGTAAATATTCTTGTTTTCACTTTTCCCGTCTTATATGTTTATTCAAGAGTTTTACCATTCTTGTCATGAATTTTGAACCTTTATTTTTCATTTTCTTTTTAACGTAAACTTGTCTTTACTTTTACCAGTCTCTAGTATTTATTTATAAATATAACGATTTTTCATCAATAATCTACTTAGTCTGGCAATCTCATATCAAGTTTCATTATGTTTTATCACCTTAGGATATATACATTTCATTTCCATAATATCCTGATTATTTATGTAGTTCTTGCCTCATAATTTCCATTGTTATAGAAATATTTGTT
>NC_061100.1:17678514-17693514 GCF_015104395.2 Macrobrachium nipponense | reverse complement strand
GGATGCTAGAAGAAGCGGAAGAAATCAGGAATAAACTCTCAGATGAATACGAAGAGGAGTTCCGAAAAATGGCCGATACGATTAACGAGTTGGAAATCGAAAAGCTGGACATAAAAGACGAACTTGAAAGTGCTCTCCGTCTTGGGAAGGAGGCGAATGCTTTGCTGGAAGACGGGATAGCACGAGAGCTTGAGATGGAAGAATTGCTCCTGCTGAAGGATCGCCAAATAGAAGATTTATTGGGCGAAAAAAGAAGATTGAAACTCGAACGCCAACAGTTGAGCAAGAAAATTGAGCAAGAAGATCTGCAGATTGAATCACTGTTGGCAGAACTGAAAGATGCAGAGATGGAGATGGGACATTGCTACAATATCATAGAGGAAAAAGAGAACAATCTTAGAGTTTACTATGAAGGAGAAATCCAGAAGAAAGATGAGGTGATTGAAAGCCTTCATGAGAAACTCGAGGTTGTTCTCCAGCGTGAAAAGGAAATGGAGAGCTTGTTGGTAGAAGCGAAAGGAAACGAGAATAAAGTAAACCTTTTCAGGGAACAGCTGGAGAACAGGAATGGCGAAGTAAAGGAATTGTTGCTCGAAGTAGAGAGGCTTAAAGGTGAAAATCAAGCCTTAGAACAAAAATGGGCAAATGCACTGAAAGAAGAATGTAAAATATGGGAAGATAAATGCAAACGACAAGAAGAAGACATGCTCAAGGAACAGAAACGTACCAGAGAACAGCAAAGAATGAAAGAAGAAACTTTGAGGAATGAAGATAAATATATGCTCATGGCACTTCTGCATGGAATTGCTGAGAGGAATTTCCATCTCGAACACATTGCACTCGAGCATGGAAATGAAAATCAACAAAACATTACTGAAGAGGAGCAGGGGAAAGAGAGGAACAAAGACCAACTTAATTTCATGCTGAAAAGAAAAACAGAGCAATATCAGAGGGCCCAGCAAGAGAGGGCCAATTATTACTTGAGGCAGTGGGGCGATTTAACCCAGATGTTGCAAGATCTAGAAATATGTGGAGATGAAAATCTGTCAGAACTGAGGAATGCAACATCTGGTCAGAACTCTGAAAATTTAGGAGGAACGTTGCAGAAAGAATTTAATGAAGTATCCAGGCAGCTGCATGAGGCGACAGATAGGCTTAAAGTGGCAGAAGAGAAGGCGCAGGAGATACAGGGCAAGCTCAAAGAGGCAGAACATAAGCTGATCCAAAAAGAAAAACTTGATCGTCGAGCAGCGCTGAAATCTGAGGCAGACCGATGTGTTGATGATCAAGATTTCGATTCTGCTCTTGCTCTCCTGAGAATTATTGTAAAGCAGTATGGCAACGAGTTGGAATGTCGTGTCAAGGAAGTAAGATGCTTGTTGGCACTAGCTAGGATGGAGGAGGCCCAGGAAGTGCTAGATGAACTTCCCAAAGAGTTCAAGGAGACGCATGTTATGAAAATAGAGTTAGCTTTGCTCAGTGCATGCAATTTGGAGTTCTGTAAGTCCAGAATGCTTTTGTCAGAGGTGCTGGAAGTATGCCCAAATCACCCAAGGGCATTGATAGCACAGAAATTTGTACAGCAGAGAATGCTCTGGCAAGCTCTTCCGGGTATGGTTGATGCTAAGGACTTTGAAACTGCCATGGAAAATATTGCTTTGGCCGCGTCTCTGGGATGTCTCTATCCTTGGGTGTCCGTCGACTTGGCCAGAATTAAAGGGAATATTTTATGCAGTCTTGGAAGGTTCATGGAGGCATGCGAATGTTTTCTCAATGTTCTTGACGTGGATGAGGATGAGGAAGACTGCAGGTTACGACTTGGCTTGTGCTTCCTATTACTAGGGCAACACAGAGATGCCATTACTGAATTTACAAGGCTAGAAGAAGAGCAGGAAAAGGGAGAATACTTAATATCGCTCGCTGAAGACCTGGAGAGAATGCAACCATATGGTTGTCCCTACAAAGTCCTAGGTGTTGAAACAGATGTTGGTCAGGATGAAATAAGAAAGGCCTACAGGAGGAGTGCCTTAAAATACCACCCTGATAAGAACAAAGATGATGACAAAGACAGTGCGCATTCAATGATGCTTCAAATCAACTATGCAAATGATTTATTGAGTAATAAAAAGGAGAAGAATAAATATGATAACACCAGGCAAGCTGCTGAAGAGTATGCAGCTGAAGTATTTGGGAATGCTAACCTCCCAGAATGGTTAGATGATGAAGACGACGATGAATCAGAAAGTGATTGGAACTGTGAATATAATTCTGATTCTGATGACGAATCTGAATCTGATGACGAATTTGAGTCTGATGATGAATCTGAATCTGATTCAGAGGATGATTGTGATGTTGAAGGCAATTTAGAATTAATGGAATGTTCCCTTAGTGATTATCTAGATAATGACGAGGATGATGATGAAGAATCGGAGGATGATGAGGACGATGATGATGAAGAATTTGAGGATGAGGAGGACAACGAAGATGAAGAATTGGAGGATGAGGAGGACGATGGAGACGAAGAATTGGAGGATGAGGAGGACGATGATGAAGAACTGGATGAGGAGGAGGTTAATGATGATGACACTTGGGAAGATATTTCTAGCGATGAATATCTTGAAGAATCAGATGAGGAGGGTGATGATTTTGATGCTAAGTCTGATGATCTATGAGGTTGCGCAGATGAGAATTCCCCAAGAAGTTTGGGGTGATGAATCCCTGTGAAAAGAGCTAGGGAGACAATCCCCCAGGACAAAATACTGGGGAGACGATGATTAGTGCCCACGCCTTTGGGAAGCCCTGCACATCAGGAGAGAGAAGCTCAGTCTAAATGCTGTGCAGGAGACTGTCTTCCTCTTGACGTCAGTATGGATGGCACTGCCCACCATCATCCTTGGGGAGTGAACTACTCAGGATCTTCCATCCACTGGTAGTGGTCTTCCCATCACCACTGCCCCCACCGCTCCCCCAATCTCCATTGCTTGCATAGGTGCAGCAGATGGTTGCACCTTCCCCCCCGGGTCCCCCCCGGGTCCCCCACCCGGGTCCCCCACCCGGGTCACCCCACGGCGAGCCTTGGAGATTAAGGTGGTGGGGATGGTTGCGCTGGGAAGATTGCTATCAGTGGATGGAGGCTCCCGATTGGTTCCCTTGCCAGGGATGCTGGCAGGCATTGCTATCCATACCGACATCTGGAGGAAGAGTTTCTCATGCATGGCATTTGGGCTGGGCGTCTCTCTCCTGATGTACAGGATTCCCCAGGAAGATCAAGCATATGGTGGGAAATGTTCTTCACAGAGGAGGAAGGCAATGGCTGCTTAGTTCCCCAAACTCGTCAGCCAAAGCACTGTCAATGGCTAGAGCCAGAGCAAGTTCAAAGAATGGACAAACTCTCCAGGTGAGAGTCAAAGGAAGAACTTCTGGAGGCAGGAGGAGAAGCTCTCAGCTTGAGAGCCAACAATTATTTGGAGGTTGGAGGTCAAGGCTCTCAGCTTGAGAGCTAACAGCTGTTTGGAGGTAGGAGGACGAGCTCTCAGCTAGAGAGCCAACAGTTGTTCGGAGGTTGGAGGCCATACTCTCAGCTTGGGAGCCAACATCAGTTTGGAGGATGGAGGATGAAGCTCTCAGTTTGTGAGTAAATAGCTGTTCAGAGAGCCAGAAGGCCACCAGAGGGCCACCAGAGGGCTGAAAGAGGGCCACCAGAAGGCCACCAGAAGACAACCAGAAGGCCAGCAGAAGGCCACCAGAAGGCCACCAGAAGGAGATCAGAGGGTGACCAGATGGGATACTATAGGAATAATCTAGAAGACCGGCTCTGCAGAAAAAAGGAACTCTGTTTCTTCAAGTATACTCTGTCCCTTGATGAAGACTTCTATTAGTCTAATAGAAAATCTCTGTCAAAGCGGACAAATAGTCGGATATCTAGAGCTTTATTCTTGCAGATATCTTGCTTTTGGTCATTCTGTTGGAATAATCTAAAAGACCGGCTCTGCAGAAAGAAGGAACTCTGTTTCTTCAAGTATGCTCTGTCCCTTGGTGAAGACTTCTATTAGTCTAATAGAAGATCTCTGTCGAAGCGGGCAAATAGTCGGATATCTAGAGCCATATTCTTGCAGATATCTTCCTTCTGGTCATTCTGTTGGAATAATCTAGAAGACCGGCTCTGCAGAAAGAATGAACTCTGTTTCTTCGAGTATGCTCTGTCCCTTGGTGAAGACTTCTATTAGTCTAATAGAAGATCTCTGTCAAAGCAGACAAATAGTCAGATATCTAGAGCTTTATTCTTACAGATATCAGGCTTCTGGTCATTCTGTTAGAATAATCTAGAAGACCGGCTCTGCAGAAAGAAGGAAGTCTGTTTCTTCAAGTATGCTCTGTCCCTTGATGAAGACTTCTATTAGTCTAATAGGCGATCTCGTCAAAGCAGGGGGGGGGATAGTCGGAATATCTAGAGCTTATTCTTGCAGATCTTCCTTTCGGTCTTGTAGAATAATCTAGAAGACCGGCTCTGCAGAAAGAGGAACTCTGTTTCTTCAAGTATGCTCGTCCCTAGATGAAGACAAATTCGTCATAGAAGATCTGTCAAAGCGGACAAATAGTCGGATATAGAGCTTTATTCTTGCAGATATCTTGCTTTTGGTCATTCTGTTTAGAATAATCTAGAAAGACGGCTCTGCAGAAAGAGGAACTCTGTTTCTTCAAGTATGCTCTGTCCCTTGGTGAAGACTTCTATTAGTCTAATAGAAGATCTCTGTCAAAGCGGGCAAATAGTCGGATACTAGCATATTCTTGCGATATCTTCCATTCTGGTCATTCTAGCAATAATCTAGAAGACGGCTCTGACAGATAGAGGGAAAACTCTGTTTCTTTTCAAGTATGCTATGTCCCCTGTTGAAGACTCTATTAGTCTATGAAGATCTCTGTCAAAGCGGACAATGTCGGATATAGAGCTTTATTTCTTGCAGATCTCCTCTGGAACTTCTGTTGGAATAATCAGAAGACCGGCTTCAAGAAAAGAAAGGAACTCTGTTTCTTCAGTATGTCTGACCCTTGATGAAAACTTCTATTAGTGTAATAGAGATCTCTGTCAAAGCGGCAAATAGTCGGATATCTAGAGCTATAATCTTACAGATATCTTCCTTCTGGTCATTCTGTTAGAATAATCTAGAAGACCGGCTCTGCAGAAAGAAGGAACTCGTTTTCTTCGATATGTCTCCCTTGGTGAATCTTCTATTAGTACTAATAGAATCTCTGTCTGGACAAATGTCGGATATCTAGACTTTCTTGCAAATATCTTCCTTTGTCATTCTGTTGGAATAATCTAGAAGACCGGCTCTGCTGAAGGAACTCTGTTTCTTCGAAAGTATGTCGGTCCCGTGATGAAGACATTAGTCTAATAGAAGATCTCTGCATGGACAAATAGTCGGATCTAGAGCTTTATTCTTGCAGATATCTTGCTTTTGGTCATTCTGTTGGAATAATCTAGAAGACCGGCTCTGCAGAAAGAAGGAACTCTGTTTCTTCAAGTATGCTCTGTCCCTTGGTGAAGACTTCTATTAGTCTAATAGAAGATCTCTGTCAAAGGGGCAAAATAGTCGGTAATCTAGAGCCATAGTCTGCAGATATCTTCTGTCATTCTGTTAGAATAATCTAGGAAGACGGCTGCAGAAAGATGGGAACTCTGTTTCTTCAAGTATGCTCTGTCCCTTGATGAAGACTTCTATTAGCTAATAGAAATCTCGCACAGCGGATAGCGATACTAGACCTTATTCTTGAGATATCTTCCTTCTGGTCATTCTGTTGGAATAATCTAGAAGACCGGCTCTGCAGAAAGAAGGAACTCTGTTTCTTCAAGTATGCTCTGACCCTTGATGAAAACTTCTATTAGTGTAATAGGAGATCTCTGTCAAAGCGGACAAATAGTCGGATATCTAGAGCTATTTCAGATTACTTCTTTTGGTCATTCTGTTAGAATAATCTAGAAGACCGGCTTGCAGAAAGAAGGAACTGTTTCTTCGAGTAGCTGTTCCCTTGGTGAATACTCTATTAGAATAGAACCGGATCTCTGTCAAAGTGGAAATAGTGGATATCTAGAGCTTTATTCTGCAAATATTCTCTGGTCATTCTTTTTTTGAATAATCTAGAAGACGGCTCTGCAGAAAGAAGGAACTCTGTTTCTTCGAGTATGCTCTGTCCCGTGATGAAGACTTCTATTAGTCTAATAGAAGATCTCTGTCAAAGTGGACAAATAGTCGGATATCTAGAGCTTTATTCTTGCAGATATCTTCTTTCTGGTCATTCTGTTGGAATAATCTAGAAGACCGGCTCTGCAGAAAGAAGGAACTCTGTTTCTTCGAGTATGCTCTGTCCCTTGGTGAAGACTTCTATTAGTCTAATAGAAGATCTCTGTCAAAGCAGACAAATAGTCAGATATCTAGAGCTTTATTCTTACAGATATCATGCTTCTGGTCATTCTGTTAGAATAATCTAGAAGACCGGCTCTGCAGAAAGAGGGAACTCTGTTTCTTCAAGTATGCTCTGTCCCTTGGTGAAGACTTCTATTAGTCTAATAGAAGATCTCTGTCAAAGCGGACAAATAGTCGGATATCTAGAGATTTTTTCTTGCAGATATCTTCCTTCTGGTCATTTTGTTGGAATAATCTAGAAGACCGGCTCTGCAGAAAGAGGGAACTATGTTTCTTCAAGTATGCTCTGTCCCGTATTGAAGACTTCTATTAGTCTAATAGGAGATCTCTGTCAAAGCGGACAAATAGTCGGATATCTAGAGCTTTATTCTTGCAGATATCTTCCTTCTGGTCATTCTGTTGGAATAATCTAGAAGACCGGCTCTGCAGAAAGAGGGAACTATGTTTCTTCAAGTATGCTCTGTCCCGTATTGAAGACTTCTATTAGTCTAATAGAAGATCTCTGTCAAAGCAGACAAATAGTTGGATATCTAGAGCTTTATTCTGGCAGATATCTTCCTTCTGGTCATTCTGTTGGAATAATCTAGAAGACCGGCTCTGCAGAAAGAGGGAACTCTGTTTCTTCAAGTATGCTCTGTCCCTTGATGAAGACTTCTATTAGTCTAATAGAAGATCTCAGTCAATGCGGACAAATAGTCAGATATCTAGAGCTTTATTCTTACAGATATCTTGCTTCTGGTCATTCTGTTAAAATAATCTAGAAGACCGGCTCTGCTGAAAGAGGGAACTCTTTTTCTTCAAGTATGCTCTGTCCCTTGGTGAAGACTTCTATTAGTCTAATAGAAGATCTCTGTCAAAGCGGACAAATAGTCGGATATCTAGAGCTTTATTCTTGCAGATATCTTCCTTCTGGTCATTCTGTTAGAATAATCTAGAAGACTGGCTCTGCAGAAAGAGGAAACTCTGTTTCTTCAAGTATGCTCTATCCCTTGATGAAAACTTCTATTAGTGTAATAGGAGATCTCTGTCAAAGCGGACAAATAGTCGGATATCTAGAGCTTTATTCTTACAGATATCTTCCTTCTGGTTATTTTGTTGGAATAATCTAGAAGACCGGCTCTGCAGAAAGAGGGAACTCTGTTTCTTCAAGTATGCTCTGTCCCGTGATGAAGACTTCTATTAGTCTAATAGAAGATCTCTGTCAAAGTGGACAAATAGTCGGATATCTAGAGCTTTATTCTTGCAGATATCTTCATTCTGGTCATTTTGTGGGGAATCTAGAAGACCGGGCTCTGCAGAAAGAGGGAACTATGTTTCTTCAAGTATGCTCTGTCCCGTGATGAAGACTTCTATTAGTCTAATAGGAGATCTCTGTCAGAGCGGACAAATAGTCGGATATCTAGAGCTTTATTCTTGCAGATATCTTGCTTTTGGTCATTCTGTTGGAATAGTCTAGAAGACCAGCTCTGCAGAAAGAAGGAACTCTGTTTCTTCAAGTATGCTCTGTCCCTTGGTGAAGACTTCTATTAGTCTAATAGAAGATCTCTGTCAAAGCGGATAAATAGTCGGATATCTAGAGCCATATTCTTGCAGATATCTTCCTTTTGGTCATTCTGTTGGAATAATCTAGAAGACCGGCTCTGCAGAAAGAAGGAACTCTGTTTCTTCAAGTATGCTCTGTCACTTGATGAAGACTTCTATTAGTCTAATAGAAGATCTCTGTCAAAGCAGACAAATAGTCAGATATATAGAGCTTATTCTTACAGATATCTTGATTCTGGTCATTCTGTTAGAATAATCTAAAAGACCGGCTCTGCAGAAAGAGGGAAGTCTGTTTCTTCAAGTATGCTCTGTCCCTTGGTGAAGACTTCTATTAGTCTAATAGAAGATCTCTGTCAAAGCAGACAAATAGTCAGATATCTAGAGCTTTATTCTTACAGATATCTTCCTTCTGGTCATTCTGTTGGAATAATCTAGAAGACCGGCTCTGCAGAAAGAGGGAACTCTGTTTCTTCAAGTATGCTCTGTCCCGTGATGAAGACTTCTATTAGTCTAATAGAAGATCTATGTCAAAGCGGACGAACAAATAAGTCGGAATTATCTAGAGCTTTATTCTTGCCAGATATCTTCCTTTCCTGGTCATTTTGAGTTGGGAATAATCTAGAAGAACCGGGCTCTGCCAGAAAAGAGGGAACTCTATGTTTCTTCAAGTATTGCTCTGTCCCGTGATGAAGGACTTCTATTAGTCTAATAGGAGATCTCTGTCAAAGCGGACAAATAGTTCAGATATCTAGAGGCTTCATGATTGCAGAATTCTTCCGTCTGGTCATTCTGTTGGAATAATCTAGAAGACCGGCTCTGCAGAAAGAGGGAACTCTGTTTCTTCAAGTATGCTCTGACCCTTGATGAAAACTTCTATTAGTGTAATAGGAGATCTCTGTCAAAGCGGACGAATAGTCGGATATCTAGAGCTATATTCTTGCAGATATCTTCCTTCTGGTCATTCTGTTGGATTAACCTGGAAGACAAGCTCTGGAGAAAAAGGGAACTTTGTTTCTTCAATTATGCTTCGTCCCTTGATGAAAATTTCTATTAGTCTAATAGATCACTGTCAAAGCCGACAAATAGTCGGATATCTAGAGCTTTATTCTTGCAGATATCTTCTTTATAGTCATTATGTTGGAATAATCTAGAAGACCGGCTCTGCAGAAAGAAGGAACCCTGTTTCTTCAAGTATGCTCTGTCCCTTGATGAAGGCTACTATTAGTCTAATTGAAGATCTGTTAAAGCAGACAAATAGTCGGATATCTAGAGCTTAATTCTTGCAGATATCTTCCTTTTGTTCATTCTGTTGGAATAATCTAAAAGACCGGCTCTGCAGAAAGAAACAAGGCTGTTTCGTTAAGTATGCTCTGTCCATTGATGAAGACTTCTATTAGTCTAATAGAAGATCTCTGTTAAAGCGGACATATAGTCGGATATATAGAGCTATATTCTTGCAGATATATTCCTTCTGCTCATTCTGTTGGAATAATCTATAAGACTGGCTCTGCAGAAAGAAGGAACTCTGTTTCTTCAAGTTTGCTCTGTCCCTTGATGAAGACTTCTATTAGTCTACTAGAAGATCTCTGTCAAAGCGGAAAATAGTCGGATATCTAGAGCTATATTCTTGCAGATATATTCTTCTGTCATTTGTTGGAATAATCTCTTAAAGGACTGGCTCGCAGAAAGAAGGAACTCTGTTTGTTCAAGTTTTGCTTGTCCCTGATGAAGGGACTTCCTATTAGTCTACTAGAAGATCTCTGTCAAAGCGGACAAATAGTCGGATATCTAGAGCTTTATTCTTGCAGATATCTTGCTTCTGATCATTCTGTTGGAATAATCTACAAGACCGGCTGTGCAGAAAGAGGGAATTCTATTTCTTCAAATATGCTCTGTCTTTTATTGAAGACTTCTATTAGTCTAATAGAAGATCTCTGTAGAAGCGGACAAATAGTCGGATATCTTAAGCTATATTTTTGCAGATATCTTGCTTATGGTCAATTTTTGGAGTAATCTAGAAGACAGGCTCTGCAAAAAGAGGGAACTTTGTTTCTTCAAGTATGCTCTGTCCTTTATTGAAGACTTCTATTAGTCTAATAGAAGATCTATGTCAAAGCAGACAAATAGTCGGATACCTAGACCTTCATTCTTGCAGATATCTTGCTTTTGGTCATTCTACTGGAATAATCTAGAAGACCGGCTCTGCAGAAAGAGGGAACTCTATTTCTTCAAGTATGCTCTATCCCTTGATGAAGACTTCTATTAGTCTAATCGAAGATCTCTGTCAGAGCGGACAAATAATTGGATTGAAGACTTCTATTAGTCTAATCGAAGATCTCTGTTGAAGCGGACAAATAGTCGGATATCTTGAGCTATATTTTTTCAGATATCTTGCTTCTGGTAATTTTTTGGATTAATCTAGAAGACTGGCTCTGCAGAAAGTGGGAACTTGGTTTCTTCATGTATGCTCTGTCCTTTATTGAAGACTTCTATTAGTCTAATAGAAGATCTATGTCAAAGCAGACAAATAGTCGGATACCTAGACCTTTATTCTTGTAGATATCTTGCTTTTGGTCATTCTACTGGAATAATCTAGAAGACCGGCTCTGCAGAAAGAAGGAACTCTTTTTCTTCAAGTATGCTCTATCCCTTGATGAAGAGTTCTATTAGTCTAATCGAAGATCTCTGTCAGAGCGGACAAATAATTGGATATCTAGAGCTTTATTCTTGCAGATATCTTGCTTCTGGTCATTCTGTTGGAATAATCTAGAAGACCGGCTCTGCAGAAAGAGGGAACTTTATCTCTTCAAGTATGTTTTGTCCCTTGATGAAGACTTCTATTAGTCTAATAGAAAATCTATGTCAAAGCAGACAAAAAATAGTCGGATATCTAGAGCTTTATTCTTGCAGATATCTTGCTTCTGGTCATTCTGTTAGAATAATCTAGAAGATCAGCTCTGCAGAAAGAGGGAACTCTGTTTCTTCAAGTATGCTCTGTCCCTTGGTGAAGACTTCTATTAGTGTAATAAAATATCTCTGTCAAAGTGGGCAAATAGTCAGATATCTAGAGCTTTATTCTTGCAGATATATTCCTTCTGGTCATTTTGTTGGAATAATCTGGAAGACCGGCTCTGCAGAAAGAGGGAACTCTGTGTCTTCAAGTATGCTTTGTTCCTTCATGAAGACTTCTATTAGTCTAATAGATGATCTCTGTCAAAGCGGACAAATAGTCGGATATCTAGAGCTTTATTCTTGCAGATATCTTGCTTCTGGCTATTCTGTTGGAATAATCTAGATGACCGGCTCTGCAAAAAAAGGGAACTCTGTTGCTTCAAGTATACTCTGTTCCTTGTTGAAGACTTGTATTAGTCTAATAGAAGATCTCTGTCAAAGCAGACAAATAGTCGGATATCTAGAGCTTTATTCTTGCAGATATCTTACTTCTGGTCATTCTGTTGGAATAATTTAGAAGACTGGCTCTGCAAAAAGAGGGAACTCTGTTTCTACAAGTATGCTCTGACCCTTGATGAAGACTTCTATTAGTCGAATAGAAGATCTCTGTCAAAACGGACAAATAGTCGGATATTTACAGCTTTATCCTTGCAAATATCTTACTTTTGGTAATTCTGTTGGAATAATGTAGAAGACCGGCTCTGCAGAAAGAGGGAACTCTGTTTCTTCAAGTATGCTCTGACCCTTGATGAAGACTTCTATTAGTCTAATAGGAGATCTCTGTCAAAGCGGACAAATAGTCGGATATCTAGAGCTATATTCTTGCAGATATCTTCCTTTTGGTCATTCTGTTGGAATAAATCATAAGACCGGCTCTGCAAAAATAGGTAACTTTTTCTTCAAGTATGCTCTGTCCCTTGATGTAGACTTCTCTTAATCGAATAGAAGATCTCTGTCAAAGCGGACAAATAGTCGGAAATCTAGAGCTATATTCTTGCAGATATCTTCCTTCTGGCCTTTCTGTTGGAATAATCTAGAAGACCGGCTCTGCAGAAAGAGGGAACTCTGCTTCTTCAAGTATGCTGTGTGCATTGATGAAGACTTCTATTAGTCTAATAGAAGATCTCTATTAAAGCGGACAAATAGTCGGATATCTAGAGCTTTATTCTTGCAAATATCTTGCTTTTTGTCATTCTTTTGGAATAATCTAGAAGACCGGCTCTGCAGAAAGAGGGAAGTCTGTTTCTTCAAGTATGCTCAGTCCCTTGATGAAGACTTCTATTAATCAAATAGAAGATCTCTGTCAAAGCAGACGAATAGTCGGTGATCTAGAGCTATATTCTTACAGATATCTTGCTTCTGGTCATTCTGTTGGAATAATCTGGAAGACCAGCTTTGCAGAAAGAGGGAATTATGTTTCTTCAAGTATGCTCTGTCCCTTGATGAAGACTTCTCTTAATCGAATAGAATATCTCTGTCAAAGCGGACAAATAGTCGGATATCTAGAGCTATTTTTTTTTGCAGATATCTTGCTTCCCGTCATTCTGTTGGAATAATATAGAAGAATGGCTTTGCTGAAAGAGGGAACTTTGTTCTTGAAGTATGCTCTGTCCCTTGATGAAGATTTCTATTAGTCTAATAGAAGATTTCTGTCAAAGCGGGCAAATAGTCAGATATCTCGAGCTTCATTCTTGCAGATATCTTGCCTCTGGTCATTCTGTTGGAATAATCTAGAAGACCGTCTCTGCAGAAAGAGGGAACTCCTTTTCTTCAAGAATGCTCTGTCCCTTGATGAAGACTTCTATTAGTCTAATATTGCAGATATCTTTTTTCTTACACATTCCACAATATTTGACTCTACATACTTTCTTTGTGTTCCCTGGTTTATTACAATTGAAACATCACAACTGCTGGTGCTGATCGATCGATCCTCTATTATATGCCACTTCTGCACACAAAGGGGAAGAAGGAAATTCTATATCTCTTTGCACCGTATTTCTCAGACCGGTCCCATTAAAAAATGTACTATCCACAGTGGGACCCTTGGACATATGTTTCTGAATTTGGTCATAAATTACTTCTTCATCTTATGTAGGTCCAATCTTTTCATCAAAACTGTCCACTATTGCGTCTGGTACATCTTGTAATAGCATCGCAAAATAAATCAGTTTATCAGTTCCTTTTTTTTTTGTATCCATTCTCCCGCTGAGTCAAAAAGCTTTGAGCTATGTTCAATAAGGCTAGTTGTGCCTTTCCACATTTTAAATAGCCCTCTTAAATCTCTCATCATATCACCGTGTTCCTTTGAGCCATAAGCCGCTCTTAAAAATGCCTGTAAATCGGTCCATGATCGACACTGCATACTGAAAGCTCCTTCATGGGTAGGAAAGATCACCTTTATTGAAATCTAACTAGGCTTTTGCCTCTGTGAATGCCTCTATATCATTTGTGATCCCCTTGCCGTTTAAATAGTTATTCACCCCCTCAATAAAAATTTGCACTGGTTGTGAAAGAACCCTGTATACAATCCCACAGAATGGCCTGACTCTCGCATTAAAATTCGTAATCTTATGAACCAAGGTCTGGTTACCACTTGCATCAGCCGTTTTGCTTTCTTTATGAAAACCCTTATACTTTACGATATACCTCGACCTCAGTAACATTAATATATTTATGCACATACAAAACCCAACCCAAAAAATTAATAATAATTATCCACTAATAAAAGATAAAAAAACATGCACCACGCAAAACAAACCCCCATATGAAGTCTTCACTACTCAGGTTCAAATTAACAGCTATTATATACAAGGTCACATACAAAAACAGGAAGAAGACAAAAAAAGTTAGAGAGAAAACCGCTTAAATCAGCATCTGTTCACACAGCTGCCACTGCCTCAGTCTCTCTCTCTCGCCCTCTCTCTCTTCCTTCTCTCTCTCTTTCTCTCTCACTCTCTCTCTATCGCATAAGAGCGTAACCCACAATACCACTTTTCCCCTGTATTTTTTTATCACAAAACCACTAATGTCCACCGAATCTCGAGGGACATCAAAATAAAACCCACTTTTGAGTCAACTAACACCAATAAAAAGAGTAAAAAAAGAAAGGAAGGAAATATAAAATTATACACTCACGTCTTCATAGAACCGGAGTTAGTACCTGTCTATGCATTGCAATCGCTTGTAATTCATTCCCGTTACACTTTAATACGACATAAATACACTTTACCCCCCCTTTGAACACAGAAACACGTCTTCACACTAAAGCACTGCTAGAAAGACTGTCTGCACAGCCGCACCAAAGTATCTACGGCTAAATCAGCAATAAAGCAAGTTGCCTGATACATAATTACAAACATTCTCCCAAAAATATGCCTAATCTATATATAGTATCTTCGGAAGCGCAACCTATGGCCCTTAATGAACCTTTTACCGCTGCCACCAATTTCTTAAAAAAGTATTTTGGACCAAATGACACTCGTTCAAACTAAAATGAAACAAACTACTAACAGGCAACGACCTACCCTCATTCTGTGGCAGAGTCTCTCAAGGCATTAGCTGAAATGCAAGCTAGGCAGAAATGAATTCCCGTAGATACAAAATTATACTTTTTATTTCCAAATTAGCCAACATTGAATGGAACAAAATGAATGAATTAAAATGGAATAAAATGAATCAACTCTGACTGCAAAAAAATCGTTAAACTATCTTTTATTTTCTCCAAATCAAGTTTGAGTAAGTACCCACTGTAATCTCACTATGTCCGACTAACCACACCACTTTAATAAGTCAATAAAGGCTTAGAGAATCCATTTTTCTATATGGTGACATTGAACCCATCTGAAATAAAGAGACCATAATTATTATACCACTTTATCCATGAAAGTTAATCAAAAAGAAAGTGTGCCGCACCACACTTCTCTTTCTCCCACATATCTATTATCACTTCAAAATTTAACTTTTCTGAAGTTCTTTCTTATGTTAGCTTATTTGATGGGTCTGCAACGCTTCTCAATACCTCTCAACACCTCTTCCAGGTGTGTTCCTCACCCTGTCACAAGTAATCAAAGAGTGCCCTCTC
>NC_061100.1:17650715-17675715 GCF_015104395.2 Macrobrachium nipponense | reverse complement strand
TATATATATATATATATATACTATATATATATATATATATATATATATATATATATATATATATATATACATGTATGTATATAATTTGGATGCTTTGGACCATTTCCAGAAAAATGTATAATCATAAACAGTTACACATGTATTAAACATTAAATTAGCTTTCTGAAATCATTGTATAATCATAGCCTTATAATACGATCATCACCATACAGATTAAAAGGAAAAGAGCTTAACTTACATCGGCCTCATTTTTTTTAACTATGAAGGATAACCTGTCGTAATTATTCCGGTAATATTGAAATGAATGTCATCTTAATGGAACCTGAATTTAATAGCATTAATATAATGAACTGAAAAATCATGATGTGGCATGAGATTGATTTTTAGATTAAGTTTCCAATTTATAAAGAAAAGTTATACTTGCATTGAAATTTCCATATTACTTTTGTTTCCCCTCACGTATAAGTTGTAAATATTATATTCTTAACGTAATTAAGAAAATGAAGGAAATAGAATAGAATGTTGATTAATTTCAGAAATCAACGTCAGTTGATCAACTTTTTATAAAATTCTCTCAACTTTGGTTACCTGATTGAAGTGATGGACTCATTTGAAGTACAATCACGAAGTTAGAGAGAGAGAGAGAGAGAGAGAGAGAGAGAGAGAGAGAGAGAGAGAGAGAGAGAATGTACAGTCAAAACATTCAATATTTGCGACATTCTAGCCGTCTGGCCAAGTTAAAATAACCTAAAATTACGTATTATAATAAACATCTTAAATTGTAGGATAATACTCTGAACCCATCTTACGTGAAGTCCGAATGCACTCGTCGGAAATGGATTAATCCGTTTATTGTGTCGACGATTATCCTACCCCTCGAGGACGAATTGGATCATGCAAAGTACGGCTGAACAGGACGACTGTTCCTGCTGTATTGGTCGGGCGAATTATTTGTTGGCAGCGAGGGGAGACGCTGATGTTTACTTTGGTCTTATTGTTTATTTCCAAGAGTCGATGAAAATGGATGTACATAATTCTGGGAATGTATAAAACCGAATGAACGAGAGAAATTATGATGGTAAGATATATTCTATATAAATAAATAATTCTTCTTGTCCTCAACCGTTACGCAAATAAATATGTGGATTGTCACTTATTGTATATGATACATGAATTCATTTCTCCTTTTCTCGTGTCACAATCCGCATATATTCGATATATATATATATATATATATATATATATATATATATATATATATATATATATATATATATATATATATATATATATATACTATATATATATATATATATATATATATATATATATATATATATATATATATATATATATATATATATATTCCTGTAAGCTAGTTCTACTGTTTTATAAGAAAATGTTTCCTTCATAGATATGACAATAATAATAAAGATGAATGATTAATAGTTGCTGCAAAGCAACTCACCCCCTCACAGGTAGGTGAGTCAGGGTGGACCATTCTCAGGAAACTACTCTGCATTTAAGGGCAGTGCCTAATTGATATCCGTTGATAACATCTTAACAAATATGCAACGATGTATAATGTTGATAATCAAGGCACTTGTCAAAGTAAATCAAAGTAATTTGAAGGGAACTTAACTAAATTTAGTAAGCACTCAGAGACAGGCCAGTTGTGACGTAAAGTATGACATCAGACGTAATGTCAGGGTTCCCAATAGTATGATAATGATCGTAGAAACACAAATATCGGACCCTATATTGTTAGCGTTAAAGGAACAGGATAGCCTTAGTACGGGTTCAGTCTAATATGTCTTGCCTCAGTCCGGGAAAGTATCCCAGCCATATACGAAATTCCCCGAGGAATCTGAACCGTAACCTAGGGATCGTCTTTGCTCCATCAATCATTGTCAAATGGGTCTGGTCTGCCTTGGGTTTACCCAAGATTTCGAGACTACCAGTTCAACCCACCAGCGACGCAAGCCGTGTCTTCTGAAAGGGTGTCCCCAAGGTCTCCCCAATAAAAATTTCATTACATCAGCCGCGTAAGACTTTATAAACATCAGCATATTTGTTTTCTTTTAAAATATGAATGAATTAGCGGTGAATGCTGGTAGCAGAAAAATAAACGTAGATACTAGGTTAACTTTTCTAAAACTTCGCGACATAGAACGGTATCTTAATGCAAGAGTGAACCTATGTTAAATTCTACATTATGCTTATCGTCAGACAAAGTCTTCCACAAAAATTATAGAATTGAAGACAGGAAAGTATTTTAATGTGCGCTATATGAAATATGTATATATATATATATATATATATATATATATATATATATATATATATATATATATATATATATATATATATGTATATATATATATATGTATATATATATATATATATATATATAGATATATATATATATATATATATATATATATATATATACATATATATATATATATATATATATATATATATATATATATATATTATATATATATATACACACGTACGCACACACATATGTATATATATATAGTATATATATATATATATATATATAGATATATATATATATATATATATATATATATATTCATCTTTACAATTATTTTGTGTAGGCTCCGGGCTGCATAATTCCTCCTGCCATGCTCCATTACAGAGAACTGATGTTCACTCACCGTATCCATAATCTACGTAAAGATACCTTTCGTATGCTATGCTGAATATGCGTAATTCATAAACACTGTGTAACACCCCACCCTGGACGAACATGACAAATTGACAGTTTACACAATGGATGAACATGAAATGACAGTTTACACAATGAAAACTCGCTCTGGATTACCACAACACTGACAAATGGTACAGGTAAGTTCAGTTTGCACTATTATCATAAAATCGCCAGAACTATATTAAATCAAGGAAATAAATATCTTAAAGATATCACCCTGTATCAATTGTCACTATTTTCTCTAAGAACCCTACACTTGGATTTGCACCATAATGAAGTTCCTCGCTGGACGAGTAGGTTACGTGATCGCCTACCGTTTCGGTAGTCCCGAGTTCGATTTCCCGCCCTGCGAGTGCAGATACAGAGAAATTTATTTTTTGTGATTAGAAATTCATTTCTCGATATAATGTGGTTCGGATCCCACAATAAACTGCTTGAAATTAGATAATACTTAACTTTATTGCAAAACGTCCCAACAGAATTTATTCGGAAAGTAAGATTAATTGGCTAAGACAACCAAAATGAGCATTGATCTATTAAAGAAATTTGAAGTAATTAATCCTTAACTACCCTACTTTTATGGGCTTCCCAAAACTCACAAAGACAATTTTCCATTCAGATCCATCGTTTCATGTGCCAGGTCTTTCATTTACAAAATTTTAAATGGTTAGCTGACCTCCTTTCACCTTTTTAGGCACTTTTTCTCCCAGTTACATTAGACATTCGGAAGATTTTTGTCACAAATTCAGAGAAGCATATATACCACTTCAAAGCGTAGATTCCCAATTCACAAAAGTACCAATGCAGGACGTTCTTCAGTTTTTTATGGAAAATTAGCCACTTACTCAGATCATTTCTCCTTGGCGCTTGACAAAACAATAGTTAGGTGAATTATGTGTATCTAATATCGTTTTTTCATTCGGGGAATCATTCTATAAGCAAAAAATCGCGTGTAGCAAGGGTAGCCCTTTAAGTCCTGTTTTAGCCAGTCTATACATGGAATACTTTGAAACTACAGTAATAAATACAATAAAAACCCAAATACATGCTGTGGATGAGATATGTAGATGATATGCTAACATTTTGGGATAAAAGATTGGGTAATTTCAATGAATTCCTTTTAAAATTAAAAGCATTAGCATCCAGCATCAAATTTAAAGTTGAATGGGAAACAAACAGCAAAATTCCTTATCTTGATGTTTTGACAATTAGAGAAACGACAGAATACAAATTTACTAAATACAGAAAACCAACATCCTTTCTTTCATACATTCATTACTTTAGATATCACGACATTCCTATCAAGGTAAACGTATTCTTAAGAGCCTTACGAATTTGTTCCTCAGATTTAATGGAAAATGAATTTGAAGTAATTTGCAAGCCATATAATTGAGGAAGCAATTCACAAACCAAACATAATTTTCTACTGACCTCAAGAAAAGACCAGAGAGACACAGAACAATAAAATAAAAATTCCACACCTGGACAGGATTAAGACAGTGACCCAGACTCTAGGAAAATCAAACCGTTTTGCATTTAATAACCCAAACACGTCACTCAAATCCCTGATTAACGTCCAACAAAAGACATCCCCTAATGACACAGACATTTATGAAACTCCATATGCCCTGGACCCTATCGACCAATCTTTTACATCGGTTTTTAGAGGAAAAAATCCCTTTTCCCAAAGAGAATTACAAACATAAATGGTCAGTTAGGTATGGACAACGGAACTCAGCAATTTTCAGTCATATAAAAAGTGAACATAACTACAGAAGAAATGGGATTTTGTCATGTATAATTCATAACAGCAACTGTTGGTTCCAGAGTCAGATGATAGAATCAGCCTTGATAAGGCAGAGACAGGTAATGAACATCTCAAAGGGGGCATGGGATTCAGATGTCATTGATAAAGTTTTCATTCAACCCAACTCTTAAGAGGATTAAAGAAGGATTATCAGTGGGAGTGACCTAAATTGGCTTAACTGTAGATGGATCTCTTGATATAAATACCACCTTTCTGTAACTTTTCTCATTCATATACCTGAAAAAGAAAAAGAGCAGTCTCTGCAATATAGTATTTTCTCTCTATATTTTGTCATTTTTATGGGCTCCTATTTTATTATATATATATATATATATATATATATATATATATATATATATATATATATATATATATATATATATTTTTTTTTTTTTTTTTTTGTGCGTTTGTTGGGACTTGAATTACTCATGCATTCAAACACATAATTTTTTTTCCTCCTGAACCTTTTGTGGTCGTTACCTGACGGCAAATCCCGGCTCCTCTCCACTCCACAGAAATATTTCAGAGGAAAGAAAGTCCCGTGAAAAATAAAATGATAATTCACCCCATACACTCAATGAAGGACCCGGAAACTCCCTTACACAAAAAACCCTCATTAGTTATTTACATGGCGAGTTAGGGGGGACGTCAGAACCCCTTTTTTCAATACAGTAATAAACAATGAATGAATATTGGCTTTGGTAGACCCCTCTGGGAACTCGGGGCTTTGAATGGAAAAAAATATACGTTCGCGTTTTCTTGTTGTTTAACTTTATATAATGCTTCTGTTTGTAAGTTTTTCTCTGTATATTTTACAATTTATTTTTTTTTATTCCAACAAACTACATTCCTTGCTCATCGAAGATAACTAGGCATTTCATTATATGCGCTTACTTCCGCTAATGAGTCTTATATCGCCAAATAAATAAATGAATATATATATATATATATATATTTATATATATATATATATATATATATATATATATATATATATATATATATATATATATACATATATAGATATGATATATATCTATATATATATATATATATATATATATATATATATATATATATATATATAGTATATATATATATATATATATATATATATATATATATATATATATATATATATATATATATATATGAATAATTTCATCACGAAGTATTTAAAACGTGTTGCTATGTATAAAATATAGGTTTTTTTTCCTTCGTGGCAAAAACCTTTATATATATATATATATATATATATATATATATATATAATATTAATATATATATATATATATATATATATATATATATATATATATATATATATATATGTGTGTGTGTGTGTGTGTGTGTGTGTGTATGTATGTAATCACATATATAAGTATTTATATTATTTTAATATTATTCATTTTATATGTATACATATGTATATTTATACATAAATACATATATACAGAAATGTCTTTTTGCCTGGTGTATTGTGCGGCTATATAGAATATTGATATCCAAAAACAGTATTATTTGCACAGTTTCATTCATGAAGTTTTTCTTCGAATTAGCATCACGCAGAGAATAAATTTCGACAAAACATATGTAGTCAAAAGCCGTCGTAGGTTGACAATCAATTCCAGTTATTGTTCAATAAAAGAATTCGGAATAAAATAATTTGATTAATGAAAGTTCTAATCGACTCATAATGATAATAATCTTCTGATCTCACTCGTAGATAATTGTTCGATTCATATAAGGAAAGTATTTCATAAAACACCTTTTGCTTTTATTATTGCAGAAATAAATAAATTTTAGGATTTGGTCATTCACAATTATTGGACGTTTTCGTTATGATTCGTTTTTTAAATGTTTGTTCTAATTTTATTTTTTTCATTTTCCATTTAACACCTATAAAACATTGTAAATAAATTACAAGCAAAAAATACGACAACGTTTTTTCGACGCAGTCGAGTTTTCTGTACAGCATATAATCAAGACACCGAAAACAGATCTATCTTTCGGTTGTCTCGGTATACTGGTGTATGATCCGTGGCGCATGAAGCTTTCACCACGGTCCCGTGGTGGAATGTTCTCTATCGTGACAGACGCACAATTAAGGCTCAATTTAACCTGAAGTAATTTAAAAAAAAAACTACTGAGGTATAAAGGCTGCAATTTAACATGTTTGATGAATGGAGGGTGGATGTTCAACATAGCAATTTGCAGCGGACAGAAAGACAAAGCCATCTCAATAGTTTTCTTATCCGCCATCAGATCTTACAAACTACTAAGGCTACAGGACTGCAAATTGCAATGTTGATCATAAACCCTCCAATCATCAAACATACAAAATTGCAGAAAACTAAACATCTTCGGAGAGATCACAGAACAGTCACTATTCAGTATAATAATATTGAAATAAGACTACTTCTTTTCTTTCTATGATGAAACAAACGAGATCATTTCTTATCTCCCTAACACCAGGGGGCAAAGTTGCCTGCTGTGAACAGAATGGGGTTTTTCTCTTTTTTTTCTTATGCTTGACTTTCCTCTTGAAAAGAGTGAAAATGGTAGACTAATTAATGTCAGATAGCTCCTTTAAGAAGTAATAATTATGGATAGGCAATTTTTCATACTGTGATCGCGCAAATTTAACGTGATCACAGCAACTCTGTACCTGGCATAGTTGAAGTCGTTTATTTTAACGTGTCTTAGTTCATTCAATCTTCTCTCCTCACAATGAACGGTTGGTGTCTGAAGCAGTCTCTTTTAACCTGTTTTTTATCTAAATGGCTTGTAAAAATTCTTACTCCTTTGGTAGGAAATATTTCTAACACGAATGTTAAAAACAATGTTGATTTTATAAACAAATTGAATAGTTTAAATTTTGAATTATGATTTTAATATGGTTAGTTTTGATGTTGTCTCTTTATTTACAAAAGTGCCTGTAGATGACTTACTTGAATATTTGGAAGAGGAATTAGAGCGTCATGACATTCCCTTAAGTGTAGCAAATCTCATTAGTGCTCATAAGGTTATGTATCAAAGATAGTAAATTTTGTTTTCAATGGGAAATTTTTTTTGTACAAAAGTTTGGCATGGCTATGGGTAATCCCTTATCTCCTGTCCTTAGCAATATTTACATGGAATTTTTTGAGACAAAACTCTTACCAAGAATTTTGCCCCAAAAAGTTACTTGGTTTAGGTACGTGGATGATATCTTCTGTATTTGGCCAGTTCATAAAAACCTCCAGAATTCCTTAATAATCTCAATAATTTAGTCCCTTCTATAAAATTTACTGTAGAGGAAGAAAGAAATTGTAATTTGAATTTTCTTGATGTTAACTGTCCATAGAATTGATAGAAATTTCACCTTTTCAGTATTTCGAAAATCAACTAATATTGCCTCTTTTGTTCATCACTACTCCAATCACCATCAAAATTTTTAAATTTCTCTGTTTTTTCTGGGATGTTCCTAAGGGCTTTTTACGTGTCTGTAGCCCGCAGTTTATTGACGCTGAAATTAAAACTATTTATGTATTGCATTGAAACTTAAATACCCAAGGACTTTTGTAAATGTGGCATGGAAAAGAGCTAGAAAAACATTTATTCAACTAATGACAAACTTGAATTTAGTAAGCATAACATTCTAAAATTACCTTATGATGAAAGGTTTTTAGATATTCCTAGAATTTTAAAGCTTTTTAACATAAATGTTGTTTTCAGTAATATTAATGTCAAGAGCTTAGTAATCAAAAATTCTCCTAAGGATCTTCCAGGCTGCATATATGAAATTCCTTGCAAAAAGTGTGATAAAGTCTATTACGGACAGACCGGCAAATCTCTTTCACAGCGTCTCAAGCAACATCAATATTCTGTGAGACTGGGCAAATATCGAATGCATATTTGTACATATGAGAGATTTAGACCATCCTATTAACTGGAGTCAAGCAAGAGCCTTAGTCCCATGTAATGACACAGTTTAAAAGGAATATCATTGAATCTTGTTTTATCAAATCAAATAATAGAAATGTTCTAAATTTAAGTCTTGGTTTATTTAAAACTTGATGGTTTCATAATGAAAAAGTTGTAGATAAATATCAGCAACAAAATTAATATATTCAGTTTTTACATTTTTTGAACTGTAAAGATACTTTGTATTTCGGTTAGGGTCAGAATCTGTTTAAGTTTGTGACCAGTGTGATATCCGATAATCCTGGATTATCCCTTTTAATTTTTACCCTTTTCATAATTAACCATCTGGTATCCTGATCTTGTTTGTACTGAGGCCTTCCTCTCCAATTGTACTTTAGTAGCTCCTTGACGATGTCTGAATAAAGACGAAAGCGCTTGGATTTCTGACTATCATTTTCCCGTGGTATTCGCTTATATATATATATATATATATATATATATATATATATATATATATATATATATATACATAATATATATATATATATATATATATATATATATATATATAAATATATATATATATATAATTATATGCATTCCTGTATATGTATAATTTGGATGCTTTGGACAAATTCCACACAAAAAATTTATAATTATAAACCGTTACACATGGATTAAACATTAAATTAACTTTCTGAAATCATTGTATAATCATAACCTTGAAATACGATCATCAACATTCAGATTAAAAGGAAAAGAGCTTAATTTACAATGGCCTCATTTTTTTAATTATTAAGAATATCCTGTCGTAATTATTCATGTAATACTAAAATGAATGTCATCAAATGGAACCTGAATTTAATAGCATTAATATAATCAACTGAAAAATCATGATGCGGCAGGAGATTGATTTTTAGATTGAGTTTCCAATTTATAAAGAAAAGTTATGCATAGAATGAAATTTCCTTATTTCTTTTGTTAGATCTTAACAAGGCGTGATACAACCTCCAGCTTACTAGAAAAGCGTGCAAAATTTTCCCCTCACGTGTAGGTTGTAAATATTATATTCTCAACGTAATTAAGGAAATGATGGAAATAGAATAGAAAATTCATTAATTTCAGAAATCAACGTCAGTTTATCAACTTTATATAAACTTCTCTCAATTTTGGTTACCTGACTGAAGTGATGGACTGATTTGAAGTACAATCACGAAGTTAGAGAGAGAGAGAGAGAGAGAGAGAGAGAGAGAGAGAGAGAGAGAGAGAGAGAGAATAAACGATCAAAAGATTCAATATTTGCGACATTCTAGCCGTCTAGCTAAGTTGGAATAACCTAAAATTACGTATCATAATAAACATCTGAAATTCCCCCTCAGGTATAGTGCATCGAAACCCGAGAGTGTATTGCACTATAAGTTCATTAGACGCTTTGGAATATTCTGGAGGATAATTCTCTGAACCCATCTTACGTGCAGTCCGAATCCACTCGTCAGAAATGGATTAATCCGTTTATTGTGTCGACGATTATCCTACCCCTCGAGGACGAATTGGATCATGCAAAGTACGGCTGAACTGGACGGCTGTTCCTGCTGTATTGGTCGGGCGAATTATTTGTTGGCAGCGAGGGGAGACGCTGATGTTTACCTTGGTCTTATTGTTTATTTTCAAGGGTCGATGGAAATGGATGTACATAATTCTGGGAATGTATAAAACCGAATGAACGAGAGAAATTATGATGGTAAGATACATTCTATATAAATAAATAATTCTTCTTGTCCTCAACCTTTACGCAAATAAATATGTGGATTGTCACTTATTTTATATGATACATGAATTCATTTCTCCTTTTGTCATGTCACAATCCGCATATATTCGATATATATATATATATATATATATATAATATATATATATATATATATATATTCATATATATATATATATATATATATATATATATATATATATATATTATATATTCTATATATATTATATATATATATATATATATATATATATATATATATATATATATATATATATATATATATATTATATACTATATACTATATATATATATATATATAGATATATATATATATAATATATATATATATTATATATATATATATATATATATATATACAGATATATATATATATAATAATATATATATATATCGATATATATATATATATATATATATATTCCAGAAAGCTAGTTCTACTGTTTTATATAAGAAAATGTTTCCTTCTTAGATATGACAATAATAATAAAGATGAATGATTAATAGTTGCTGCAAAGCAACTTACCCCTTCACAGGTAGGGGATTCAGGGTGGATCATTCTCAGGAAACTACTTGCGAATTTAAGGGCCATGCCTAATTGATATCCGTTGATAACATCTTAACAAATATGCAGCGATGTATAATGTTGATAATCAAGGCACTTGTCAAAGTAAATCAAAGTAATTTGAAGGGAACTTAACTAAATTTAGTAAGCACTCAGAGAGAAGCCAGTTGTGACGTAAACTATGACAACTGACGTAATGTCAGGGTTACCAATAGTATGATAATGATCGTAGATACACAAATAACGGACCCTATATTGTTAGCGTTAAAGGAACAGGATAGCCTTTGTACGAGTTCAGTCTAATATGTCTTTCCTCAGTCCGTGAAAGTATCCCAGCCATATACGAAATTCCCCGAGGACTCTGAACCATAACCTACGGATCGTCTTTGCTCCATCAATCATTGTGAAATGGGTCTGGTCTGCCTTGGGTTTACTCAAGATTTCAACACTACCAGTTCAACCCATCAGCGACCCAAACCGTGTCCTTTGAAAGGGTGTCCCCAAGGTCTCCCCAGCATAAATTTCATTACATCTGCTGCGTAAGACTTTATAAACATCGGCATATTTGTTTTCTTTTAAAATAGGAATGAATTAGCGATGAATGCAGGTAGCAGAAAAATAAACGTAGATACTGGGTTAACTTTTCTAACTTCGCGACATAGAGCGGTATCTTAATGCAAGAGTGAATCTATGTTAAATTCTATTTAATGCTTATCGCCAGACAAAGTCTTCCACAAAAATTATAGAATCGAAGACTGCAATGTATTTTAAGGTGCGCTATATGAAATATGTATATATATTATATATATATCTATATATATATATATATATATATATATATATATATATATATATATATATATATATATATATATATATATATATATATATATATATATATATATATATATATATATAATATATATATATATATATGTAAGAATTAATTATATATATAAACCAGTGACCTGGGGTCATGGCATTAGGAGGGTTCTACGTGACCAAAGCACACCTTAGATTACGCTATGCGTTGTCTGCAGTAGCCTGATCTAGCTCAAAGCTTTGTCAACATTTTTTATGTTATGATAACTTTGCACAACAACTTCCATGGGAAGAGGTTGACCTGTTAACCTACGCCGGAAACTTGTAACTTCCGAGCCGGCGAACTACGTATGTGTTTTTATATGAATTGCTGAGAGAGCTAATGTTCCGCTATCGACGCGATGCTTTAGAATGGCAGTTCGAAGCCAAACTCAAAACATATCGGTCGTCCGACGAGCTGCACTCCTAGTATGGAGTTCCAGAATAAAGTTGTTACTTTGTGCAACTAGCCTGTTTGAATCATCTCCTCTAGACAAGAAAGAACCTCTCTACTAAGATATCCAAGGGAGATGAGAGGAACCAAACATTACTTACGGACAACAGCCGTAAGGAAAAAACAAAAAGTCTATCGCCAAGCGATCAGACATTAGAAAATGGTGGCAGCGGAAAAACGAAGAACATTAGAAAAATGGTGGCAAGCGGAACAAACGAAGATCATAATTAACAAGACCATATCAGCCGGACCGAAGGTCTACAAGAACTAACTTCCACCTTCAACATCAAACGAAACAGAGGGGGGAAACGGGATCTCAATCAACGCAACAGTTTATGAAGACGCAACTATGTCCTTCATCGAGAGGAATACAAGCATTTAACATTGACGTTTGAGCAACTGTTATCACTTATCTTCGAGAATCTACACCGGACGAGGGCGGCATCGAACATCAACGGAAAGAAGAAAACAAAACACAGGGAACAGTCACCCCGTTCACGAGCAACGGACGCAGAGTGGACAGCTATACGCAGTAGTGCAAGGACGGAGGCTGTGACGTCATCCATCTTGGACTCTACCGCGCATCGTGCACCGAGAGAAGGCCGTGACGTCATCACGACTTCCGACGCGAGACGTGGACAGGAAATCTGACGTCATCCCATGTCAACAATCCTTCGCAATATAATCTGGAGCTAAGTACCATTTTTATCTATTCAGGTCTTTTCCTCAGTGAATGTTGTTCATCAAGAGTCGATCGTCCAGTATTCTGGGGGTGAGTTTGTTCGCCATATTAATCTTCCTTCATTACAGAACTTATCTTCAACTACGAGGTTCTCGCCCGCAGAGTAATAATTTTTTTTTTTTTTTTTTTTTCTTTTTTAGTTGTCATTAACCATTTCTTGCAGAATTCTCCGTATAATATTTTATCATATTATCTGTATTTTTGTATCTTTTGGGGGATTTTCCTATTATTATAAACACATTATAACAGTACATTGCTTATGCGTTTACGTAGTGGTCGAGTGTACTCTATAGATATTTTGATAGGATTGCAAGGAATAGAAGTGATAAGAAAAAGTGAAAGCCGAAATGGCAACCACTCCGGCTGGCAACCCACGTGGTGACTCTCGTTAGCGCGAGGTCAGCGATCGTCCCTTTTCAAGGTCGGGTCAATGGGTTCCTGCCTCAAAATGTTGAGGCATGGATCTCATCTGTAGACGCTCATTTAAATGCAAAAAGCATCACAGACCCAGCAGTACAATTTACAGGAGGCCAAGAGCTTCGTTAGACTTCGCTAAAGGCGACGCAAGTGCGTATCTAAGGGGGTTTCTTTCCAAGAAGCGCTTACATGGGACGAGTTCAAAATAAGATTACGTGCCGTGTATGGGGTGAGGAGGCTTTAGATGTAGTATTAGCTTTGAGAAAATATCCTTAACCAAGCCTCCATGACTCAGCTCAACAAGTTGTCGAGCGGGCGGCGCTAATTGCCGACCGGCTAAATGAATATCAGGATAGTTTATGTAACTCCGGGTGGGTTGCGGGGTGCTAACATCAAAGTGAAAGATTTTATCCGTTTGTCTACCTTACGTCTATCACGGGGTAATGTTGCCTGAAGCGTTAGTACGGTGTTTTGATAAAAAATTGCAGCCCGACAGTACGGAATTAGATGTGTATAAACAAATCAAAAAACACATGTCTAAATGTACCGACCTAGATCCTTCGCTCATTCAAGTTTTTGCAAAAAATGAGAAACAAGCACAACAAGTAAATGTGGTACATAATAATAATCAAGTTGCAGGGATGGTTTTGTTATAACTGTAAACGACCAGGTCACATGATTTCAGACTGTCGGACGCGTTTTTGTTCAATACAATAGTTCAACTATTCATATAACCGTTGCTACTCGAGGAATCAACAGCCAAACGCTACAAACACGCAACCAGTTGCTAGTGCAAATAAAAAGAAGGGTCCTCAGTACTATAAGAAGAAAACAACCAAACGGAAATTCTGCAACAACAGCAGAAACAAACAAATCGTGCTTCAGGTACCTCTGTTCCTGGGCCGTCTAGCCAGAAACTCGCAAGGGCAAGCGAATTTTCAGGGTGTGATAAACAAAGCAAATACCACGTAGTTCACTCCAAGGGGGGAGAGGGCGATGTTGGGTCATCAATATCAACATCTTTTGTATCAAATAATCAGTGTAATCATTTATCAGATCATTGTGAGACAATTGATTTTCCTATGAAACACACGGCCGAATCAAAAAAATCTGTGCAGGTTCCCGTAGATTTGCAACAAATTCATGCAATTATTAGTCAAAACGAGTGCGACCAACCTTACATGCAGTTAAATTTGGACCATAAGTCATTCACTTGTTCTTTGATTCTGGTAGTCCACGTAATATAATGGATTTAAGGACTCATCATTTACTCTTTCAAATTTCCCTATAGAAAAGTCCGGAATAAGGCTCTCAGGCATTGGAATAATGAATTAAATGTTGTGGGCGTAACTCATGTAACAGTACAAGGTCGGTAAGCGCACGTTAGCCGATACCTTTGTCGTTGTACAAAACATTAATATGTATCCCGCAGTAATTATCGGATACCGTCTATGGGCACTCAAAATATTATCTTAGCACCTGCAAAACACGGCGTGTATATCAAAGGGAAATTCTATAGGTCTTCTAATACCCTAAATCTGTTTTTTAGATAATAAAAACGAGACAGACAGATTGTCACTTACATTACGGAACCAATCACCTGTCTCATGGAACCAAGAAATATACAGGCAACCCAACAGAAACTCTCGCTCACCCCGTAATATCAGCTTGCACGCAAACCCTCGAACCTAACGTAACTTCAAATATATTAGTGAGTGTAAAAAGAACCTTGCCAGGATCTGAAACATTAATCCTTTCCGAAACTCTGAAAACACACGGATTATCCGTCTCACACAAGCCGTTTATACAGTCGGCTCACAACAGCAATGTAATATCGAAGTCTGTAATCATTTGAATACCACTTTAGTAATCCACAAAAATCAACATATCTTGGATGCCGAAGTTTATAACATCGCATTCTTACCGTAGCTGAGATAAATCACGCTCAATCAGTCGCGGATGAAACCCTTTTGCAATCTATAAAGAACAAAATCAATAAAGATATTCAAGAGAAGAAATTCAGCAGAAATTTTTGAATCTGTTAACTAAATATCATGATGTTTTTTCCACTACGGATGGAACCTTAGGAAAAACGGATGTCATAGAGCATCAAATCAGGCTCAAGACAAACAGAAAGTAATCTATGTACCTTCGTACAGACTTCCTATGAAATTTCAGAATGAGATAACAGAGGAAGTAGGTAAAATGTTAAAGGAAGAGTCATTAGGAAATCAAACAGCCCTTATAATTTTCCGTTAATAGTAGTACCGAAAAAAGATCGAACTTGGCGGATATGCGTAGATTTTCGTCGTTTAAACGAAGAAACAATCCCTGACAGATTCCCAGTACCATGTACCGATGATATCCTATCTTTACTAGGCCAGAATAAATATGTTTCACAGCCTAGACTTACTAAAAGGATTTCATCAGATTCCGATGGAACAAGAAAGTATCCCATACACTGCCTTCAGCACAGCCAGGGGACATTATGAATTTTTGCGTATGCCTTTTGGTTTACGTTGTGCTCCTATAACTTTTAACTAATCGTATGATAAACGTCGTGTTTGGAGACTTGTTGGGAGATATCCTACATGCCTACATGGATGACTTAGTAATCTTTTCCAACACATTAGAAGAGCATTTACGCAAATTGGAGTTAGTGTTACAAAGGTTAAGGCAGCATAATTTAAGGGTAAAGATAAGTAAGTGTGAATTTTTTAAAACAGAACTAGTCTATCTAGGTTTCACGTTTCTAGTGAAGGTCTTAAAGTCGTCCACAAGATAAGGTGTCGGCTATCCGTAACTTTCCGATACCTTATTAACGTCAAGGAATACAGCAATTTTTGGGGTGCAGCGGATACTATCGCCGCTTCATCCGCAATTACTCAATCATAGCCGCTCCCCTAACCGATCTTATAAAAATGGGCGTAGATTTCGTATGGTCTGAAATTCATCAACAGGCGTTCGATAAATTGAGATGAACTGTGTATTTTTTCTCCTATCTTGAAATTTCCTGACTTCAATAAGGAATTTTTCATAGCAACAGACGCCTCAGACCATAGGAGTAGGTGGGGGTATTGCTTCAACAATATGATAGACAGTTTTTCCCTATAGCTTTTTATTCACGTAAACTGAGACCTTCCGAAAGTAAAATATGCAGTAATAGACAAGGAAGGGCTCGCTATTGTTAATTCACTCGTGCACTTTTTAAATCATAATTACGGTTATCCGTTAAGGTTCTCACTGATCATAAGCCCCTAACCGACTTCTTTAAAGGCTTTAGTCACAGCCCCAAGCGAACTCGGTGGCACATGATCATTCAGGACTTTGGCGCGAGGATCGGGTATTTACCTGGGAAAGCAAATATCATTGCTGACGCATTATCACGCAACCCCTCTTCATCTTGTACCGAGCCATTAGCTGAATTAATAGATATCAACCTCCATGCCCGTTGTTAAAACTATATCCGAACAGGAAGAATCTGGGCTGGAGTGCTGAAACTATTACAGACAGAACAAAGAAAAGATCCGCAAATAGAAAAAAATCATCATTGCGTTAAACGGAAATCCGAAGGGAAAAGAATACCTAAAGTATAAGCAACAGAATTATATCCTACAGGAAATCTCCTGTGTAGATCTGTGACGAGGAAAACCCGCAACACACCGCAGTTGAATAACAACCGGTGGTGGTGCCTATCTCACTCATACCCACTGTCTTAAAGTGGTTGCTGAAAATCCACTGCACGGACATCCGGGTTATACCTTAATGTCACAGAAAGCCAATCCTTATTTTATTGGCATACGATGCTTAGAGATATAAAAAAGCACATAGCAAATTGTCGCACTTGTCAAGAATAAACAAAGGGCACACGAAGACACCTGTCAGCCTGGAGCTTACCCCGTGCCAAAAATCAACCTTTGAAAGAGTACATTAGATTTATTAACAGGATTTTTACGAGTCAGACAGAGGAAAATAAGCACCTCCTAGTAATTATAGACGCTTTGACTCGATATACAGAACTTATAGCGCTTAAAACAAAAACCGCGGTTGAGTGCGCTAGGAAGTTTTACGAGTGCTACATTTGTAAACATGGAATTCCACACTCATTATCTCAGACTCGGGCGGGGAGTTCAATAATCATTTCCTTAACTCCTTGTGCGAATTCCTTAGTATAAAGAAAGTCAATACCATGATCTATCACCCAGAGTCTAATGGGCTAGTGGAAAGGGCAAATCGTAAGGTTTTAAACATTTTAAGGGTCAACCTAGGGGGGGCAGATCCCAACTGGGACATTGCCATACCTGCGGTACTAAGCACACTTAATCACTCGTATCACGTGTCTATAAAATGACACCGCACGAGGCATTGTACGGTATCCCGGCCCGAACGCCTTTTTCACATCTTAAAGCCTACAACTAATTTATCAAATCCTCTAAAGGATGTTATGGATGCAAGCATAAGTCGATATAATATAATTCGTAAGAATTTAGAAGAAGCACAGATCCTAATGAAAAAAAATCATGATAAAATAGCTAAGCCAACTAGAACATATGCCGTGGGCGATCAGGTATACATACAAGTATACGTGCGTAAAGGTTTAAATTATAAACTGACACCTAAGTTTGAAGGCCCGTTTAACATTTTAGAAAATTTAACGGCCAATAGAGTTAGGGTTCAAAATGTATCCAAACCCACTGATGTGAGAATAGTCCCATTGGCACATATCAGAATCTAAAGAAAGGTAGATGGAGTGAGGGAAAAAATGGTTGTAGTTTATGAACTTGTATAATAATTTATATATATATATCTATTAATCATATTGTATGTAAACCTATTCTTTTACGCGAGTTATTACATCTGTTTTACTCATTGCAGGTTTTCAAAAATGAATCTGTTATTGTTGGGAGTGATATTGTGTATTCAGACATCTTTGTTGTATGGAAAGAGTGTTAGGACTAAAGACATAGAATTTAATCATGGCTCGATTATCGAGAGAATCGATGATGTATTCATCGTGTCAAGTAATATTGTTATCGAGGTAGATATGCACGCCATTTTCTTACCTGAAGATGACGTCCTTAACTTAAAGAATGACCTGATGAGGTTTGGTATTTCCCTTAAGGAAATGCATGAACGTAATTTCATGCTAGCTCAGAGATTTCACTAGCTCAAACGCTAAGCGGTCGCAGAAATGTTGTCTTATGATACAAAACTAAAAACCGCCGAGGCAGAAGAACTCGCTCGTGACCTGCTGATGTGGTCTGCGGCACAATACTGTTTGAGCGTCGCAACCCGCTTATTCTAGCTGGACTAAACATCTTAGGATCAGTTGCGAATCTAGGCTTAGGAATCTCAAATCGCCTCAAGATAAATAATCAAAATAAAAGAATTGAGTTTTTGCACACAAAACGGAACTGGCCTTATCAGAACTTCGCAGCCAGTTATCTTCGATCAATCAAATAATGAATATCGTTAATGAACATTCAAATAATATCGATCAGGTCATGGAAGTTCAACATTTGCTGGCTACTTTAGCTTACTATAGTTCGAAAATAGATCATATCCGTGTGAAAATATCACATTTTATTGAAAAGTCAAAAGATTAGTAGAAGCAATTACGTTAGCAACAAAGGGTGTGTATCGCCTCACCTCATGCCTATTAAAGATCTGACGTTAACTTGGAAAACGGACGGGAGAAGCCTAGGTAGGGTACTACCTTTATTGGATGCCCATAAAGTAGAATTCTATTATAGCCTAATATCAGTCAGCGTAGAAAATTATAGAATTATGATCACGATTCCTTTTGATTCTTCCGATGCTTGGCAATCATACAAAATAGCACCGTTTCCTACTTTTATGACGAATAACTCAAATCCAGTAATATCCAATTTAACAGGGCATGTACTGATTTCTTCTGATAAGAAATCATTTACAGTCATTAAAGACTTAGATAAACTCATTCACTGTTCAGAGCCATGAATAATAAAATTTGTACAGCTGACTCTTTTGAATTCTATCCTATATCAACGGATTCATGTGAGTTAGACATAGTGCTAAACGGCTCTCTCTCTCATACAAGCGAAGGTTGTCTGGGGAAACTTTATCCTTTTTATTTTTCGGTAATAAATTCAATTACAGGATGAATAATGGGTCCTGGATCCGTTATGATAAGGCCGGATTCGACGTCGTGTGTCCGGACACATCCACCGCCCATGCCCCTATCTTCGTAGCAGCCGATGGTTGTACGGGGACATCTACAAATTATACCGTCAGAGGGGTCAACACGATAATACGTGAGAAGGCGTATTTCGCGAACTACACGTGGGCTACAACAATCATCCCATCACTACCTCTCCCATACAACGCGCGAGTAGCTCATCGTCTGTCGCACTGGCTGAGATGACCCACGCGTCATCGACTTATGCAGGTGGAGAAAATCTTCGCTACTACATTCTGCTAGCACCGTGTTCAGCGTGACGGCCATATTGGTTATCGCCGTCAACATCTTTGCTTGGCGTAGGCTGAGGCGTAAACAGAAGGATCTCCAAGGGAACTTACTGGCCCGTCTGGATGACGTACCCGTTAAACTCAAGTCTTTTGCGTTTAGGGCCGCCTGAACCTGGCCACTTCAGTTCGTGCCATAGGGAATTGTCTGGAATTGTGTTGTGTGTGAAAAGCGGTCCCGTATGCTGGCAACAATGTAGGACAAGAAAGACTCACGCCTTTGCATTTGAACAGTTAAAGTATCTCCAGGGCACCTAATAAATCATTATAGCCCAATGTTATACATTATATATTCCTAAAGGTATTTTTCGGGCACCTAATAAAATATCAGCCCCTATATATTGAATTTCTGCAGAATTACATTGTTATACTATTATCAATATATTTATCTATTATAAAAGAGTGGACAAGTACTCTTTACTATTATCCATGATCATGCTATAATCATTATTTAGTAACCATTATTCTTAATCAGGTTACCTGTTATCATATTAATCATGTATACATGTTTTGATTTTACCATTTTATTATTTTTGGGTACATAATCATTATTATTACCAAACATGGATCTATATTTTCCATGCATTTATCTTTGTTTATGTATATGTCAACAAGGGTATGTAACAGAACCTTTTTGTGCATTTAATCACTTAGTATGTTACGAGCACGCTCCTATGAACAATGTTTAAAGTAATTTTTTTTTGTGTTATTCAAGGCTTGAATAGGTAGCAGACCGAGCTAATGTAAGAATTACATATATATAAACCAGTGACCTGGGGTCATGGCATTAGGAGGGTTTCTACGTGACCAAAGCACACCTTAGATTACGCTATGCGTTGTCTGCAGTAGCCTGATCTAGCTCAAAGCTTTGTCAACATTTTTATGTTATGATAACTTTGCACAACAACTTCCATGGGAAGAGGTTGACCTGTTAACCTACGCCGGAAACTTGTAACTTCCGAGCCGGCGAACTACGTATGTGTTTTTATATGAATTGCTTGAGATAGCTAATGTTTCCGCTATCGAGCGATGCTTTAGAAATGGCAGTTCGAAGCCAAAAAAAAAATCTCAAACATATCGGTCGTCCGACGAGCTGCATCTCCTAGTATGGAGTTCCAGAATAAAGTTGTTTTTACTTTGTGCAACTAGCCTGTTTGATCATCTCCTCTAGACAAGAAAGAACCTCTACTAAGATATCCAAGGGAGATGAGAGGAACCAAACATTACTTACGGACAACAGCCGTAAGGAAAAAACAAAAAGTCTATCGCCAAGCGATCAGACATTAGATATATATATATATATATATAATGTATATATATATATATATATATATATATATATATATATATATATATATATATATATATATATATATATATATATATATACACATACACACACACACACCACACACACACACATATACTATATATATATATATATATATATATATATATATATATATATATATATATATATATATATATATATATATATATATATATATATATATATATATATATTATATATATCATCTTTACAATTATTTTGTGTAGGCTTCGGGCTGCATAATTTCTCCTGCCATGCTTCATTACAGAGAACTAATGTTCAATCACCGTATCCATAATCTACGTAAATATACCTTTCGTCTGCTATGCTGAGTATGCGTGTTCATAAACACTGCGTAAATTACCCCAATGGATGAGCATGAAATGACAGTTTACCGAATGTAATTATCGAAACATTTTTTTGGGTATGTAACCTTTCTATTTTGAAAAGTGAACCGACCTCAAGGATATTTGATTTTAAAAGTGACTTTATCATTTCTTTACACAATGAAAACTCGCTCCTGGATCACCACAACACTGACAAATGGTACAGGTAAGTTCAGTTTCCACTATTATCATAAAATCGCAAGGACTAGATTAAATCAAGGAAAGAAATATCTTAAAGAAAGTATTATCACCCTGTTTCAATTGTCACTATTTTTCCTCTAAGAACCCTACACTTCAATTTGCACCATAATGAAGTTCCTCGCTAGACGAGTGGGTTACGTGATCGCCTAGCGTTTTGGTAGTCCCGAGTTTGATTTCCCGCCCTGCCAGTGCAGATTCAGAGGAATTTATTTTTTGTGATTAGAAATTCATTTCTCGATATAATGAGGTTCGGATCCCGCAATAAACGGTAGGTCCCGTTGCCAAGAAACAAATTGGTTCCGAGCCACGTAAAAACATCTAATCTTTCGGGCCAGCCCTAGGAGAGCTGTGATTAGCTTAGAGGACTGCTTAATTAAGCTAATACTTAACTTTATTGCAAAATTATTTTTCTTGATGTTTTGACAATTAGAAACACGATAGAATACAAATTTACCAAATACAGAAAACCAACATCCTTACTTTCATACATTCATTGCTTTAGCTATCACAACATTCCTATCAAGGTAGGCATAGCCAGCTACCTATTCTTAAGAGCCTTACGAATTTGTTCCCCAGATTTCATGAAAAATGGATTTGAACTAATTTGTAAGCAATATAATTGAGGAAGCAATTCACAAACCAAACATAATTTTCTACTGACCTCCTCAAGACAGGACTAGAGACACCGAACATAATAAATAAAAATCCACACGTGGACAGGATTAAGACGGTGACCCAGACTAGGGAAATCTAACCCTTTTGCATTTAATTACCCAAACACGTTAATGAAATCCCTGATTAACGTTCAATAAAAGACATCCCCTAATTACACAGGCATTTACGAAATCCTATGCCTAGAATGTGACCAATCTTACATCGGTTTTACAGGAAAATCCCTTCCCAAGAGATTAATACGAGATAAATGGTCAGATAGGTATGGACAACAGAACTCAGCTATTTTAAGCCATATAAAAAATGAATATAACTACAGAATAAATTGGATTTTGTCATGTATAATATATAACAGCAACTGTTGGTTCAAGAGTCAGATGATAGAATCAGCCTTGATTAAGCAGAGACAGGTAATGAACATCTCAAAGGGTGCATGGGATTCAGATGTCATTGATTAAGTTTTATTCAACCAACGCTTAAGAGGATTAAAGAAGGAGGTTTCATCAGTGGGAGGCGACCTAAATTGGATTAACTATAAAATAAAACCACCTTTCTGTAACTTTTCTCACTCATCTACATGAAAAGAGAGACAGCAGTCTCTGCAATATAGTATTTTCTCTCTATATTTTGCCATTTTTATGGGCTCCTTTATATATATATATATATATATATATATATATATATATATATGTATATATATATATATATTATATATATAGATATATATATATATATATATATACCATATATATATATATATATATATATATATATATATATATATATATATATATCTATATATATATATATATATATATATATATATATATATATATATATATCTAATAAAAGGAGCCCATAAAAAACACCAAAATGTAGAGAGAAAAAGTACTATATTTCAGAGACTGCTGTCTCCTCTCTTCAGGTATATTGAAATAAGAAAAAAAGTTACAGAAAAGGTGGTATTTATACCAAGAGATTCGTCCACAAGTAGCAATTTAGGTCACAGAGCTGCTAATCTTCCTTTAATCTTCTTAAGCGTTGGTTTGAATGAACACTGCGTCGACGATGTCCGATGTCCAATTCCCTTTTGAGATGTTCATTACCTGCTTCTCTTTTATTAAGGCCGATTCCATCATTTGACTCTTGTACCGCAGTTGCTGCTATAAATTAAATTACACGTGACATATTCCAGTTTATTCTATGGTTATGTTCATTTATATGGTTGAAAATAAGTCGAGTTCTGTTGTCCATACCTAACTGACCGTTTGTGTTGTATTAATCTCTGGGGAAGTGATTTACCTGTAAATCCGATGTAAGATTGGTCACAGTCCTGGCATGGGATCTCATATACCCCAGAGTCTTTGGGCGATGTCTTTTGTTGGACGTTAATCAGGGATATGAGATCCCATGCCAGGACTGTGACCAATCTTACATCGGATTTACAGGTAAATCACTTCCCCAGAGATTATTACAACACAAACGGTCAGTTAGGTATGGACAACAGAACTCGACTATTTTCAACCATATAAATGAACATAACCATAGAATAAACTGAATAGTCACGTGTAATTTATAGCAGCAACTGCCGGTACAAGAGTCAAATGATGGAATCGGCCTTAATAAAAGAGAAGCAGGTAATGAACATCTCAAAAGGGAATTGGACATCGGACATCGTCGACGCAGTGTTCATTCAACCAACGCTTAAGAAGATTAAAGGAAGATTATCAGCGGGGGTGACCTAAATTGGCTTACTTGTGGACGAATCTCTTGGTATAACTACCACCTTTTCTGTAAACTTTTCTCATTCATATACCTGAAGAGAGAGACAGCAGTCTCTGAATATAGTACTTTTCTCTCTACATTTTGGTGTTTTTATGGCTCCTTTTATTAGAAGGATTCTGTTGTTACAGAACATTTTTACCAGTCATTGTCAGCCCATTATGGAATTCAACCGCCTTTCCACGATTCTTCACTTCACTTCCAGAAGTCAAGCCAGTTTTCCGCAAGTTTGAAAAAAGAACTGAACCAGACTACACCGGTCTGAAAAACCAAAAACACTTTTTGGAAGAATGCCTCAAAGAACAAGTACTCCAAAAAATGTACGGAATCGGGAGATGGACTCTGCAATCAAACCCCTTCCCTCTATCACACAAGATTTTCCTGGAAGAAAGAATCACCAATACGAGAAACGACATCTTCGTGCTACGCAGAGTGATATATGGAACTCAATCTAATCTTCGCCTCCTCACTACGGACCACGTATAAAGGTATCTGATTTCATTCTGTTCCGACATTGCTGCCTATAATAGCGTGACTCATTCCAACAGACTTTTACGCAAGTTAAATAACCTAATAGATAATAGCGCATGGAATAATCTTGAACAACAAGACAAAGTTTTAAACTTATCCAACACCCCCTTACTGTAAATCAACATTTAGTTTTAAATTTAGGCTTATCCTTGGCCCTTATGCCAGACCGCAAAAACAACCTAGACTTCATAGTGGCTTTTGATAAATTCATATCTGACAAAAACTACAGCCGTGAAGAGATATGTTTAAAAGGAGTGTTACTAAATGCTTTAACTGACCTTCATAAGAAATAACCTGTTCCCCGCAGATTCAT
>NC_061100.1:17643215-17645715 GCF_015104395.2 Macrobrachium nipponense | reverse complement strand
CTTACAAGAAGGAAAGGTAGTATAGCCCAGCATAATCTAACTAGGTAAGAAAAATTCCTGATATCGCTTTTTTTTTTCGTGAGTTTTGTGGCCTGAATGATGAAGATGAGTGTTCTTTACATCACGAGTTTTCAACAACACAACCAAGCATGATGAGATTTGCATTCAGAGAATGCTTGCATATATTCAGGAAAGAGACAACCCTTTTGATCTGTTAAACAACAAAAAGATGAGAAATCTTGACACTGGAAAAGAGAATAGCGATGAGAAAAGCAAGTATTCTTGGAAAACAAACATACGAGGAATTAGTCAAAACAAAGTTTAAAGATAAAGAAAAGTGTTTGATCCAATTAAAAAGACGAGTAGAAGCATAACATATGCAAGGATTCCCCTGCTGATGTACAGAAAGAAACGAATAATGCCTTCCACACTATTGACACTGCTAGAACCAGAGGCTATGATGTCTCAGCTTGTGGCATATAAAATAACATCCACCTCGTATAACCTAATTAAAGGTGGGTATTTGCAGAATTCCTTGAAATCAGAGCTTACGCATGTAATTGAAAATAGACTTAAAGAACCAGCTCAACAGAAAGTACCTTTCTCAGACACTACTCATCCTACAGCTACTGTCTTTGAATTCATGGCATATGCTAGAAAATTATCAGTGACACAGTTGAAACTGAAGACATTTAGTGATATGGCAGCTCACTTTTGAAAAACATTTTCTTGCATGTCAGCCACTTGCAAACAGATTGATATTGTCTTTAATATTTATGACCTAGATAGTATAAAAGATTGAAAGAATGTGGAGAAGAAAAGTTGATCCAATAGAGGTATCTATCAGTCGCAGTGACACTCCACTTCCAGTAGATATGGAAAGGTTCTGGTCATCATCCAAAAACAAGGTAAGGCTACAAGAATTTTTCATCATGTGGTTAATTGAGAAAGTGACTCAAGGTACAGAAAGTATGTCCATACATATACACTTTGGAGGTTCCCATGAAAGTGACTTGTATAAGTGCCTGAAAATTAGCTCTCCAACTGTTGTAGCTGTACCGACACTTCATTGTCAACACGAAGAGGCTGTTGATAGAATATTGTTACATATCAACTATGCCACTTACACAGAATTATTCAAGATACAGATGCTTTAGAAAGTCTACTGTACCACTTCAGTGAAACTTGGAAATTCAGTGGACTAGAAGAGCAATGGATCCTTTGTGGACAATCCAACACCATAAGGGGCATTGCCAGTACATGATTTAGCACTAGTTACTGTATTTCCAGCTGTCCGTCCACTTAGTGGTTGTGACACGACTAGCAAGGTTTCAACGAAACTTAAAGTATTCAAGGCAGCAGATCAAGATGGAACAGAGTTAATCAAGGATTTGGTGAAAAATAAAGAACTTTCTCATGATATGGCAATCAAAGCAGAGCAGTTTCTTGGAGTCAACGAAGTTACATTAAGTGAGCTGCGATATTTCCTGTGCCATCATAAAAGCATACAGCTTCATATTAAACAAACTTTTTTGCAATGTTATCACTGGACAAATGCCACAAAAGCTACCATAGATATAATGAAGCAACTGGGTTATGGTTATGTAAAAATGCTCTAGGTCATATATATGTCTTTGCACTATAGCAGACATTAGTTGCTGTGAATTCTTCAAGTGTGATGTAAGTGGACATTGTAGCAATCCACATAATACTATAAGAAAGAGTCGTGATTCGAAAGACAGTGAAGTTGATTTAATGGTGGAATGTGAAATGAAAGTTTGAGAGTGGGATTTATTTTCCAAACAATTAATAGTTCGTTACACAAGTGTTGATTTATTTGCTTAATTTTCTTTATTTATACCCTTATTTGGAAAACATTTATGTCAAACCATCCTGTCATGTATTCACCTATTCAAGACCTTTGAAATAATATGCCTATTGAGTATATTCTAGTCATTTATTGACTCTTATCTTTTTTGTCAGGTGGCCATCTTAGATTTCAAAATGCCGGAAAATAGGCCAGTTGGAACATGTGACCAAGTTTTTATTTTATGTCCAAACCCTTAAACAAGGTCTGAAGTCAAATTTAGGGTACATCTTAGTGCATACGGGACCCTACCAAGCTCCAAGACCAATAATCAAGACCATCGAAAATAGATCCATCTTTCGGTGGTCTCGGTATAATGCTGAATGAGCCGCGGCCCATTAATCTTTAACCACGGACCCGTGGTGGGCTCTTCTATATCGTTGACAGACGTACGAATAAGGCTAAATTAACCTTCAAGAAATTAAAAACTAATGAGGTTAGAAGGCTGCGATTTAATAAGTTTGATGAATGGAGGGTGGATGATCAACATAGGAATTTGCAGCCCTCTTGCATCAATAGGTGTTAAGATCTAAGGGTGGACAGAAAAGATGTGGACGGACAGACTAAGCCATCTCAATAGTTTTCCTGTCCGCCATCAGATCTTACACACTACTGAAGCTAGGGTACTGCAAA
>NC_061100.1:17636384-17642715 GCF_015104395.2 Macrobrachium nipponense | reverse complement strand
CCAACAAACTACATTCGTTGCACATCGAAGATAACTAGGCAGTTCATAATATGCGTTTACTTCCGCTAATGAGTCTTATAACGTCAAATAAATAAATGAATATATATATATATATATATATATATATATATATATATATATATATATATATATATATATATATATATATATATATATATATTATATATATATATATATATATATATATATATATATATATATATATATATATATATTATATATATATATATATATTTTTTTCATATATATATATATATATATATATATATATATATATATATAATATATATATATATATATATATATATATATATATATATATATATATATATATATATATATATATATATATATATATATATATATATATATATATATATATATATATATATATATATATATATATATAACTTGATTACGAAGTATATAAAACGTGATGCTATGTATAAGTAAAGTTTTTTTTGTTTCTTCTCGTGGCAAAAACTTATATATATATATATATATATATAATATATATATATATATATATATATATATATATATATATATATCTATATATATATATATATATATATATATATATATATATATATATATATATATATATATATATATATTTATATTATTATATGTATGTATATGTAAAAACTTATATATAAATATATTATATATATTTATATATTCATATGTGTATACATGTGTATATTTATACATACATACATACATACATAAATGTCTTTTTACCTGGTGTATTGTGCAGCTATATAGAATATTGATATCCAAAAACAGCATTATTTTCACAGTTTCATTCATGAAGTTTTTCTTCGAATTATCATCAAATTATCATTATGGCAGAAATAAATGACTAGTAACGAAATGAGCCTAGCCCTCATACGCCGACTGGACGTATTTTACATCGACATTTTTTGTCTCCCTTGTGCCGACTGGACGTATTTTACTTCGACTTACAAAAGTTTTTTTTTAAATTTGCGGAAAAATACTTATAGGCCTACCAGCCTAAAACTTTTGAGGGATGCTGGGAGTTCACGGATCAAGGTGTTGTTTTGTTTACAATCGTTACGCAGGCGTGCAAGTGGTAATTTCTTTCTTGCCGCACTAAAAAGTATCTGTGACACATCTCGGAAATTATTTCGTCACTTTGACATAATTTTTGTGCCATTGTAAATTAGCCGTTACATGAAGTTTTATATATGAAAATGTGCGCATTTTTATTTAAAATACAACAATAAAATACTCATGATTGTAGCTTTTATCAATTTTGAGATATTTTCATATAAATAACGATAATTGCCAAAATTTCAACCTTTGCTCAACTTTGACTCTACCGAAATGGTCGAAAAACGCAATTGTAAGCTAAAAATCTTATATTTTAGTAACATTCACTCATTTCCCTTAATTTTGCAACTAATTAGAAGTCTCTAGCACAATATTTCGATTTATGGTGAATTTATGAAAAAACTTTTTCCTTATGTCCGCGCGGGTTCTCTTCCGAAAAAAATCATACATGCGATTGTGGTAATGTTTGCACCATTTTAAAATTAGCCGTTATATAAAGTTTTATATATGGAAATGTGCGCAATTTCATGCACAATACAACTAAAAACAACCCATGGTTGTAGCTTTTATCAGTTTTGAGATATTTTCATATAAATAACGATAATTGCCAAAATTTCAACCTTCGGTCAACTTTGACTCTACCGAAATGGTCGAAAAACGCAATTGTAAGCTAAAACGCTTATATTCTAGTAATATTCAAGCATTTACTTTCATTTTGCAACACATTGGAAGTCTCTAGCACAATATTTCGATTTATGGTGAATTTATGAAAAAAATAACATTTTCTTTACGTCCGCGCGGTAACTCTTTCGAAAAAATCATGCGTGCGATTGTGGTAAAGTTTGCACCATTTTAAATTAGCCGTAACATAAAGTTTTATATATGAAAATGTGCGCAATTTCATGTAGAATACAACAAAAAATAATTGAAGGTTGTAGCTTTTCTCATTTTTGAAATATTTGCATATAAATCACGATAAATAGAAAAAAAACCACGTTCTGTCAACTTTTACTCTACCGAAATGGTCCAAAAATTCAATTGTAAGCTAAAACTCTTACAGTCTAGTAATATTCAGTCATTTATCTTAATCTTGAAACAAATTCGAAGTCTCTAGCAAAATATTTAGATTTATGGTGAATTTAAAAATAAATCTCTCCTTCCCTCCGCGCGCAGATTCTCCGCCACAAATCTTCGAAATGCGTACGTCCCATTCTCGGAATATTTGCTCCGTTTCATATTAGGCATTTCATAGAGTTTTATATATGAAAATGTGCGCAATTCCATGTAGAATAAAACGAGAAATATTTGAAGGTTGTAGCTTTTCTTATTTCCGAAATAATTGCATAAAAAATATATATATAAAAAAATTCGACATTCGGTCAACTTTAACTCGTCAGATATGGTCGAAAACTGCAAGTGTAAGCTAATACTCTTACAGTATAGTAATATTAAATCATTTTTCTTTATTTTGAAAGGAATTGGAAGTCTCTAGGACAATATTTAGATTTATGGTGAATTTTTGAAAAAAAATATTTGTTTACGCCCGCGCGTTACGAATTCATCCATTATTTTGTGATAATATTTTCTCTTTGTTGCTTTTATCGTTTTACAATGTGTTATATACCAAAATGATTGCAATTTAGTGTACATTACAACGAAAAAAAAATGACTTGTTACCTTTAACCGTTTTGCGCACAGCGCGATTTGAATGCAATTATATATGAAATTTCGTTTTTGCGCTATCATACATCGCATTATTTATATATGATAATGATAATTTTTTTTCATTTCTGATGGTTGCATACTAAACTTCAGCCAATGATAAAAGAAGAAGCTAAAAATGAACTCTTAATCTTGAAAACTAAGCACGCTGTGATTTTTTGAAAACAATATTTTTTCACTTCCGCGCTCACTCCGAAACACCTCCGGCACACGGGAGACAATTTTTTTTTTACCGCTTCGGCGTAAGAGGGCTAGGATAGTTCAAGTTAAAATTTTCGGATCTGGTCATTCACAATTATATGACGTTTTCGTTATAATTCGTTTTTTTAATTTTTGTTCTAATTTTTATTTTTTAATTTTCCATTTAACACCTATAAAACATTAGAAATAAATCACAACAAGCAAAAAATACGCCGAAAATTTTTCGGCGCAGTCGAGTTTTCTGTACAGCATATATAGTCTAGGAGCCTGGTAGGGTCCCGTATGCACTAAGATGTACCCTAAATTTGACTTCAGATCTTGTTTAAGGGTTGTTTAGACATAAAAAAAAAATGGACACATGTTCCACAACTGGCCTATTTTCCGCCATTTGAAATCCAAGATGGCCGTCTGACAAAAAATTATACGTCCATAAATGACCAGAATATACTCAATATGCATATTATATCAAAGGTTTCGAATAAGAGAATAAATAATAGGATGATTTGAGTATTATCACATCTATCTGCTTTTATTCTTTCTATGAGTATGTATATAGGATTGCTAAGGAGCTTCAACTTTTGCAGCCAGAAAAGTTTAACAATATATTTCTAGGCGTTGGTGGTTTTCATATGGCCAAAGTAGTAATATCTTGCATTGGCAAGGATCTTGAAGACAGTGGTGTTTAACATGAAATATCTGGCCCAAAGATAGTCCAGAGTACTTTAAAGGGCAGCCATTATTCGCATGCTCTAAGAGGATTATTTTTAATTGCCGAAGTTATGCATCAACTTCTCTGGAAACAATTCGTTCAACAACAGGGTGACTCTCAAAATCTCACCAAACTCTTTTCAGAAATAGCACTACTACAACTTTATTGTAATGGAAAAAATTCAAGAGAGTCTCAGGGTACCCTTGGAAAATATAAGAGACTTCTATGTGAGATTATTATACCCAAGTTTGATAAATTTGTTGCAAAAGGAGATGATCAAAATGACATCTTTAGATATTGGAGTACATTTCCAACCTACCTGTTCCCTCTGCTAAGAGACCTGACTCGTTCATATAGGGAAGGAAACTGGGAATTACATTTGTCAGCTGTTCAGTAAGCATTACCACTGTTCTTTACTTTCGACAAGACACACTATTCACGATGGGGAACAGTATTTCATGAAGACAGTTTGCATCTGCCACATAAATTTCCTTCAAGTCAGTAGTGTCCCAATGGACCAAGTGCTTGAGCAGATGTACAATAAACCTGCTAAATGCCATGGGGGCATTGTAGGACTTGCAAGAAGGAAAGGTAGTATAGCCCAGCATAATCTAACAAGGTAAGAAAAATTCCTGATATCGGCTTTTTTTTTTCGTGAGTTTTGTGGCCTGAATGATGAAGATGAGTGTTCTTTACATCACGAGTTTTCAACAACCACAACTAAGCATGATGAGATTTGCATTCAGAGAATGTTTGCATATATTCAGGAAAGAGACAACCCTTTTGATCTGTTAAACAACAAAAAGATGAGAAATCTTGACACTGGAAAAGACTAGTGATGAGAAAAGCAAGTATCTTTTGAATTGTATTAGTCTTGGACAGCAAACATACGAGGAATTAATCAAAACAAAGTTTAAAGATAAAGAAAAGTGTTTGATCCAATTAAAAAGACGAGCAGAAGCACAACATATGTAAGGATTTCCCTGCTGATATACAGAAAGAAACGAATAATGCCTTAAACGCTATTGACACTGCTAGAACAAGAGGCTATGATGTCTTAGCTTCTGGCATAAGAAATAACATCCACCTCGTATTACCTAATTAAAGGTGGGTATTTGCAAAATTCCCTGAAATCAAAGCTTACACATGTAATTGAAAAAAGACTTAAAGAAACAGCTCAACAGAAAATACCTTTCTCAGACACTACTCATCCTACAGCTACTGTCTTTGAATTCATGGCATATGCTAGAAAATTATCAGTGACACAGTTGAAACTGAAAACATTTAGTGATATGGCAGCTCACTTGTGAAAAATATTTTCTTGCGTGTCAGCCACTTGCAAACAAATTGATATTGTCTTTAATATTTATGACCTAGATAGTATAAAAGATTGAAAGAATGCGGAGAAGAAAAGTTTATCCAATAGAGGTATCTATCAGTCGCAGTGACACTCCACTTCCAGTAGATATGGAAAGGTTCTGGTCATCACCCAAAAACAAGGTAAGGCTGCAAGAATTTTTCATCAAGTGGTTAATTGAGAAAGTGACTCAAGGTACAGAAAGTATGTCCATCCATATATACTTTGGAGGTTCCCATGAAAATGACTTGTATAAGTGCCTGAAAATTAGCTCTTCAACTGTTGTAGATGTACCGACACTTCATTGTCAAAACGAAGAGGCTGATGATAGAATATTGTTACATATCAACTATGCCACTTACACAGAATTATTCAAGAGAGTCATAGTGGCTTTACTAGATACAGATGCTTTAGAAAGTCTACTGTACCACTTCAGTGAAACTTGGAAATTCAGTGGACTAGAATAGCTATGGATCCTTTGTGGACAAGCCAACACCATAAGGGGCATTTCCAGTACATGATTTAGCACTAGTTACTGTATTTCCAGCTGTCCGTCCACTTAGTAGTTGTGACACGACTAGCAAGGTTTCAACGAAACTTACTGTATTCAAGGCAGCAGATCAAGATGGAACAGAGTTAATCAAGGATTTGGTGAAAAATAAAGAACTTTCTTATGATATGGCAATCAAAGCAGAGCAGTTTCTTGGAGTCAACGAAGTTACATTCAGTGAGCAGCGATATTTCCTGTGCCATCATAAAAGATTAAAAACAATTTTGAAAGACTTGTTCCAACTTCAAGTAGCATACAGCTTCATATTAAACAAACCTTTTTGCAATGTTATCACTGGACAAATGCCACAAAAGCTACCATAGATATAATGAAGCCACTGGATTATGGTTATGTAAAAATGCTCTAGGTCATATATATATCCTTGCCGTATAGCAGACATTAGTTGCTGTGAATTCTTTAAGTGTGATTTAATTAAGTGGACATTGTAGCAATCCACATAATACTATAAGAAAGAGTCGTGATTCGAAAGACAGTGAAGTTGATTTAATGGTGGAATGTGAAATGAAAGTTTGAGAGTGTTATTTCTTTTCCAAACAATTAATAGTTCGTTACACGTGTTGATTAATTTGCTTAATTTTCTTTAATTATACCCTTATTTGAAAAACATTTATGTCAAACCATCCTGTCATGTATTCACCTATTCAAGACCTTTGAAATAATATGCATATTGAGT
>NC_061100.1:17623884-17631384 GCF_015104395.2 Macrobrachium nipponense | reverse complement strand
CATTACTTTAGCTATCACGACATTCCTATCAAGGTAGGCGTAGCCAGCTACATATTCTTAAGAGCCTTACGAATTTGTTCCCCAGATTTCATGGAAAATGAATTTCAACTAATTTGCAAGCCTTATAATTGAGGAAGCAATTCACAAACCAAACATAATTTTCTACCGACCTCCTCAAGAAAAGACCAAAGAGACACCCAACAATAAAATAAAAATTTCACACCTGGACAGGATTAAGACAGTGACCCAGACTCTAGGAAAATCTAACCCCTTTGCATATAATTACCCAAACACATTAGTCAAATTCCTGATTAACGTCCAACTTAAGACATCCCCTAATGACACAGGCATTTACAAAATCTTATGCCTGGACTGTGACCAATCTTACATCGGTTTTACAGGAAAATCCCTTCCCAAGAGATTAATACAACATAAATGGTGAGTTAGTTATGGACAACGGAACTCAGCTATTTTCAGCCATATAAAAAATGAACATATTTACAGTATAAATTGGATTTTGTCAAGTATAATTTATAACAGCAACTGTTGGTTCAAGAGTCAGATGATAGAATCAGCCTTGATTAAGCAGAGACAGGTAATTAACACCTCAAAGGGTGCATGGGATTCAGATGTCATTGATCAAGTTTTCATTCAATCAATGCTTAAGAGGATTAAAGAAGGATTATCAGTGGGAGTGACCTAAATGGGCTTAACTGTAGATGGATCTCTTGATATAAATACCTCCTTTCTGTAACTTTTCTCATTCATATACCTGAAAAGAAAAACTGCAGTCTCTGCAATATAGTATTTTCTCTCTATATTTTGCCATTTTTATGGGCACCTTTTATTATTATTATCATATATATATATATATATATATATATATATATATATATATATATATATAGATATATATATATATATATATATATATATATATATATATATATATATATATACTATATATATATATATATATATATATATATATATATATATATATATATATATATATATATATATATATATATATATATATTCTTGTGCGTTTGTTGGGAATTGAATTACTCCTGCATTCAAACGCATAATTTTATTTCCTCTTGAATCTTTTGTGGTCGTTACCTGACGGCAAATACCGGCTCCTCTCCACTCCACAGAAATATTTACAGAGGAAAGAAAGTCCCGTGAAAAATAAAATGATAATTCACCCCATACACTGAAGGACCCGGACAACTCCCCTACAACAAATAACCCTCATTAGTTATTTACATGTCGAGTTAGGGGGGACCGTCAGAACCCATTTTTTTCAATACAGTAATAAACAATCAATGAATATTGGCTTTGGTAGACCCTCGGGGAACTCGGGGCTTTAAATGGAAAGAATATAAGTTTCGCGTTTTCTTGTTGTTTAACTTTACATAATGCTACAGTTTGAAAGTCTATGTTTTTCTCTGTATATTTTACAATTTATTTCTATTTATTACAACAAACTACAATCGTTGCACATCGAAGATAACTATGCAGTTCATAATATGTCTAAGTCTTATCGCTTGGCGATAGACTTTTTGTGTTCTCCTTACGACTGTCATTCGTAAGTATTTTTGGTTCCTCTCATCTTCCTTGGATATCTTAGTAGAGAGGTTCTTTCTTGACTAAAGGAGATGATTCAAACAGGCAAGTTGAACAAGATAACAACTTTATTCTGTAACTCCATACTAGGAGATGCAGCTCGGTCGGAAGACCGATATGTTGATGGTTGGCGCTGAACTGCATTCTAAGCATCGCGTCGATAGCGGAACATTAGCTATCTCAGCAATTCATATAAAAAACATACGTAGTCCGCCGGCTCGGAAGTTACAAGTTTCCGGTGTAGGTTAAACTGGTCAACCGCTTCCATGGAAGTTGTTGTGCAAAGTTATCATAGACATAAAAAATGTTGACAAAGCTTTGAGCTAGATCAGGCTACTGCAGACAGCGCATAGCGTAATCTAGGTCTTGCTTTGGTCACGTAGAACCCTCCTAATGCCATGACCTCAGGTCATGGGTTTATATTTACAGATCTTGTAAATCTAATATATGTAATTATTACATTAGGCTCGGACTGCTACCTATTCAAGCCTTGAATAACAAAAAAAAAAAATTACTTTAAACATTGTTCATAGGAGCGTGCTCGTAACATACGTCTAGGTATAACATAATAAGTGATTAAATGCATAAAAAGGTTTCTGTTACATACCCTTGTTGACATATTCATAAACAAAGATAAATGCATGGAAAAATATAGATCCATGTTGGTAAATACTAATGATTAGGTACCCAAAAAATAATAAAAATAAAAAGGTAAAAATCAAACATGTATACATGATTAATATGATAACAGGTAACCTGATTAAGAATAATGGTTACTAAATAATGATTATAGCATGATCATGGATAATTGTTAAAGAGTACTTGACACTCTTTGTAATAGATAAATATTTAATGTTACAATGGATATAATAGTGTATAAACTATGGAAATCTGCAGAAAAGCAATAAATAGGGCTGATATATTTATTAGGTGCCCGAAAAATACCTTTAGAAATATATTAATGTATTAATATTGGGCTATAATGCTTTATTAGGCGCCCTGGAGATACTTTAACTGTTCAAATGCAAAGGCGTGAGTCTTTCTTGTCCTACATTTTTGCCAGCATACGGGCCGCTTTTCACACACAACACAATTCCAGACAATTCCCTAGGCACGAACTGAAGTGGCCAGGTTCAGGCGGCCCTAAACGCAAACGACTTGAGTTTAACGGGTACGTCATCTAGACGGGCCAGTACGTTCCCTTGGAGATCCTTCTGTTTACGCCTCAGCCTACGCCAAGCAAAGATGTTGACGGCGATAACCAATATGGCCGTCACGCTGAACACGGCTAGCAGAATGTAGTAGCGAAGATTTTCTCTACCTGCATAAGTCGATGGCGCGTGGGTCATCTCCAGCCAGTTCGTTCAAACGATGAGCTACTCGCGCGTTGTATGGGAGAGGTAGTGACGGGATGATTGTGGAAGCCCACGTGTAGTTCGCGAAATACGCCTTCTCACGTATTATCGTGTTGACCCCTCTGACGGTGTAGTTTGTAGATGTCCCGTACAACCATCGGCTGCTACGAAGATAGGGGCATGGGCGGTGGTACTGTTCCGGACACACGACGTCGAATCCGGCCCTTATCATAACGGATCCAGGAACCATTATTCATCCTGTAATTGAATTTATTACCGTAAAACGGGATAAAGTTTCCCCAGACAACCTTCGCTTGTATGAGAGAGAGAGCCGTTTAGCACTATGTCTAAACTCACATGAATCCGTTGATATAGGATAGAATTCAAAGAGTCAGCTGTACAAATTTTATTATTCATGGCTTCTGAACAGTGAGTGAGTTTATCTAAGTCTTTAATGATTGTAAATGATTTCTTATCAGAAGAAATCAGTACATGCCCCGTTAAATTGGATATTACTGGATTTGAGTTATCGTCATGAAATGTAGGAAACGGTGCTATTTTGTATGATTGCCAAGCATCGGAAGAATCAAAAGGAATTGTGATCATAATTCTATAATTTTCAACGCTGACTGATATTAGGCTATAATAGAATTCTACTTTATGGGCATCTAATAAAGGAATATAACTAGCTTCTCCCGTCCGTTTTCCAAAGTTAACGTCAGATCTTTAATAGGCATGAGGTGAGGAGATAACACCCTTTGTTGCTAACGTAATTGCTTCTACGTAATCTTTTGACTTTTCAATAAAAATGTGATATTTTCACACGGATATGATCTATTTTCGAACTATAGTAAGCTAACGTAGCCAGCAAATGTGAACTTCCATGACCTGATCGATATTATTTGAATGTTCATTAACGATACATTATTGATTGATCGAAGATAACTGGCTGCGAAGTTTCAGATAAAGCCAGTTCTGTTTTGTGTTGCAAAAACTCAATTCTTTTATTTTGATTATTTCTCTTAAGGCGATTTGAGATTCCTAAGCCTAGATTCGCAACTGATCCTAAGATGTTTAGTCCAGCCAGAATAAGCGGGTTGCGGCTTCAAGAGTATTGTGCCCACACAGACCACATCAGCAGGTCAAGAGAGAGTTCTTCTGCCTCGGCGGTTTTATTTTGTATGTCTAAGACAACATTTCCGCGACGCTTAGTGTTTGAGCTAGCGAAATCTCCGAGTTAGCATGAAAATTACGTTCGTGCATTTCCTTAAGGGAAATACCAAACCTCATCAGGTCATTCTTTAAGTTAAGGACGTCATCTTCAGGCAAGAAAATAGCATGCATATCTAACTTCTATAACAATATTACTTGACACGATAAATACATCATCTATTCTCTCGTTAATCGAGCCATGATTAAATTCTATTTCTTTCGTCCTAGCGCTCTTTCCATACAACAAAGATGTCTGAATACACAATATCACTCCTAACAATAACAGATTCATTTTTGAAACCTGCAATGAGTAACACATATGTAATAACTCGCGTAAAAAGAATAGGTTTACATACAATATGATTAATAGATATATATATATATAAATTATATACAAGTTTCATAAATACCAACCATTTTTCCCTCACTCCATCTACCTTCTTTAGATTCTGATATGTGCCAATGGGGACTATTCTGACATCAGTGGGTTTGGATACACTTTTTGAACCCTAACTCTATTGGCCGTTAAATTTCTAAAATGTTAAACGGGCCTTCAAACTTAGGTGTCAGTCTATAATTTAAACCTTTACGTACGTATACTTGTATGTATACCTGATCGCCCACGGCATATGTTCTAGTTGGCTTAGCTATTTTATCATGATTTTTTTTTCATTATGATTTGTGCTTCTTCTAAATTCTTACGAATTATATTATATCGACTTAGCTTGCATCCATAACATCCTTTAGAGGATTTGATAAATTAGTTGTAGGCTTTAAGATGTGGAAAGGCGTTCGGGCCGGGATACCGTACAGTGCCTCGTGCGGTGTCATTTTAATAGACACATGATACGAGTGATTAAGTGTGCTTAGTACCGCAGGTTATGGCAATGTCCCAGTTGGGGTCTGCCCCCTAGGGTGACCCTTAAAATGTTTAAAACTTACGATTTGCCCTTTCCACTAGCCCATTAGACTCTGGGTGATAGATCATGGTATTGATTTTGTTTTCTTTATACAAAGGAATTCGCACAAGGAGTTAAGGAAATGATTATTGAACTCCCCGCCCGAGTCTGAGATAATGATGTGTGGGAATTCCATGTTTACAAATGTAGCATCCGTAAAACTTTCTAGCGCACTCGACTGCGGTTTTTGTTTTAATTTTAAGCGCTATCAGTTCTGTATATCGAGTCAAAGCATCTATGATTACTAGGAGGTGCTTATTTCCTCTGTCTGACTCGTAAAATCCTGTTAATAAAATCTAAGTGTACTCTTTCAAAGGGTTGATTTGGCACGGGGTAAGCCCCTAGGCTGGACAGGTATCTTCGTGTGCCCTTTGTATTCTTGACAAGTGCGACAATTTGCTATGTGCTTTTTTATATCTGTAAGCATCGTATGCCAATAAAATAAGGATTTGGCTTTCTGTGACATCAAGGTATAACCCGGGTGTCCGTGCAGTGGATTTTCATGCAACCACTTTAAGACAGTGGGTATGAGTGAGATAGGCACCACCACCTGGTTGTTATTCAACTGCGGTGTGTTGGTGCGGGTTTTCCTCGTCACGGATCTACACAGGATATTGTCCTGTAGGATATAATTCTGCTGCTTATACTTTAGGTATTCCTTTTCCTTCGGATTTCCGTTTTAACGCAATGATGATTTTTTCTATTTGCGGATCTTTTGTTTCTTTGTTCCGTCTGTAATAGTTCAGCACTCCAGCCCAGATCTTCTGTTTCAGATATAGTTTTAACAACGGGCGTGGAGGTTGAAGATATCTATTAATTCAGCTAATGGCTCGGTACAAGATGAAGAGGGGTTGCGTGATAATGCGTCAGCAATGATATTTGCTTTCCTCGCGCCAAAGTCCTGAATGATCATGTGCCACCGAGTTCGCTTGGGGCTGTGACTAAAGCCTTTAAAGAAGTCGGTTAGGAGCTTATGATCAGTGAGAACCTTGACGGGGGTAACCGTATATTATGAATTTAAAGTGCACGAGAATGAATTAACAATAGCGAGCCCTTCCTTGTCTATTACTGCATATTTACTTTTCGGGAGGTTCTCAGTTTACGTGAATAAAAAGCTATAGGGAAAAAACAAACTGTTTATCATATTGTTGAAGCAATACCCCACCTACTCCTAGGTCTGAGGCGTCTGTTGCTATGAAAAATTCCTTACCGAAGTCAGGAAATTCAGATAGGAGAACTACACAGTTCATCTTTCAATTTATTGAACGCCTGTTGATGAATTTCAGACCATACGGAAATCTACGCCCTTTTTTATAAGATCGGTTAGGGGAGCGGCTATGATTGAGTAGTTGCGGATGAAGCGGCGATAGTAGCGCTGCATCCTAAAAATTGCTGTATTCCTTGACGTTAGTAGGTATCGGAAAGTTACGGATAGCCGACACTTATCGTGGACGACTTTAAGACCTTCACTAGAAACCGTGAAGAAACCTAGATAGACTAGTTCTGGTTTTAAAAAATTCACACTTACTTATCTTTACCCTTAAATTATGCTGCCTTAATCTTTGTAGCACTAACTCCAATTTACGTAAATGTTCTTCTAATGTGTTGGAAAAGATTTACTAGGTCGTCCATGTAGGCATGTAGGATATCTCCCAACAAGTCTCCAAACACGATGTTTATCATACGAGTAAAAGTTATAGGAGCACAACGTAAACCAAAAGGCATACGCAAAAATTCATAATGTCCCTGGCTGTGCTGAAGGAACAGTGTATGGGATACTCTCTTGTTCCAACGGAATCTGATTGAAATCCTTTTAGTAAGTCTAGGCTTGTGAAATATTATTTGGCCTAGTAAGGATAGGATATCATCGGTACATGGTACTGGGAATCTGTCAGGGATTGTTTTCTTCATTTAAACGACGAAAATCTACGCATATCCGCCAAGTTCGATCTTTTTCGGTACTACTATTAACGGAAAATTATAAGGGCTATTTGATTTCCTAATGACTCTTCTTTTAACATTTTACCTACTTCCTCTGTTATCTCATTCTGAAATTTCATAGGAAGTCGGTACGAAGGTACATAGATTACTTTCTGTTTGTCCTTGAGCCTTATTTGATGCTCGATGACATCCGTTTTTCCTAAGGTTCCATCCGTAGTGGAAAAAAAACATCATGATATTTAGTTAAAAGATTCAAAAATTTCTGCCTGAATTTCTTCTTCTTGAATGTCCTTATTGATTTTGTTCCTTATAGATTGCAAAAGGGGTTCATCCGCAACTGATTGAGCGTGATTTATCTCAGCTACGGTAAGGAATGCGATGTTTATAAACTTCGGCATCCAAGA
>NC_061100.1:17597509-17615009 GCF_015104395.2 Macrobrachium nipponense | reverse complement strand
CATTTCATTTTGGATAATCCAGCTTAGTTTAGCGTTAACGAGATCTCCTACAATTACAGGATTTGTTCGCATAATCCTGACTCAGATCAAAGGCCTAAAGAGGATTACGAAAACATGCAGTACAAAAAAAAACAAAACAGGAAAGGGTTTAGCTTGTGCGTTAATAATAATAATAATAATAATAATAATAATAATAATAATAATAATAATAATAATAATAATAATAATAATAAAGGAGAAACAAATCTACAGTCATGCATATGTACATATAATTATAAATAAATCTATGCAGATTTATCTGTACATATATGTTCCTATACATAACTGCGGATTTGTTTCTCAATTTTAAGAATAATGCTACTAAGAATATATCTTAATAATAACAGTAATAATACCAGAGTAGATGAGGAAGAAAGAGAAAAAATTGATAAGATCAAGATCTGAAAATAGAAATAAGAAGGATATGGGATATGCCAGTGGAAATTGTACCCATAATCATAGGAAAACTCGGTATGATCCTCAAGATCCCTAAAATGGAACCTGAAAAAAACTAGTAGATGTAGAAGTAGCTCCAGGACTTATGCAGAAGAGTGTACACCTAGAAACAACGCATGTAATACGAAAAGTGATGGACTCCTAAGAAGGCAGGATATAACCCTGCATCCCATACTGTAGAAACAAACCAGTCAAATAGGACGAACTGTGATAGACTATATATATATATATACATATACATATATATATATATATATCTATATATATATATATATATATATATATATATATATATATATATATATATATATATATATATTTTGTAAGGTGATTTGAAGTTTGAGTTTTGATTATGTAACAGGCTTGTAAGATACTTTAAATTATAAACAGGTTTAAGGATATTCTTGATGGTTTTGTTACACTCCTTTCCTCCTTTGTTTGTCTCGACTGCTGTCAGTCATTCCAGTCCCATTTCATTTCATTTTTTTTCCTTTAAGATCCTAATGGACCGAGTGTGGTCCATTACAATGGCGACCGTGACAGGATTTGGTTCTGTTTTGTCTGGCAGGGTTGTGACAACATCGGAGGAAAGTATGGTGAATGAGAAAAAAAAATTATTTTTTTTTCCTGTTGGGTAAGGAGATGTAAGGTGATTTGAAGTTTGAGTTTTGATTATGTAACAGGCTTTTTTGACTTGTTAGTCGTTGTCCAGTCCTCCTGGGGTTTTGCTTTTATTGGAGCGAGGTGACTTTTGCCGCTCGCTCTTTTTTTTGAAACAGTTCGGGTTAGCACAGCAGCGAGTCAGGTTGTGGCAGCTTTAGCAGCATGGAGCATTTACTTGAGTAGCAGGTATAGGTTACCTGTTAGCCTTGACAGTTAGAAGGATGGGTGATGGTTTAGCCCTGGTCATATGTGGACTCTTCCAGTGTTGCTGTTTCAACGTTTCTCCCGTGATTCATCTGTGTTGGTTGCTGAGTTCAAAGTTGACAGTTGATGGCTGTTGTTATGATATATATATATATATATATATATATATATATATATATATATATATATATATATATATATATATATATATATATATATATATATATATATATATATATATATTTATATATATATAATATATATCATATATATATATATATATATATATATATATATATATATATATATATATATATATATATATATATATATATATATATATATATATATATATATATATATATATATATATATATATATATATATATATATATATATATATATAGAGAGAGAGAATTTATTGCTTCTATGACAACAAATTTTCACGTCCATCATAATATAACTCCTATCTATAGAGAATTTAAGGGTTTCTTTGAAAAAGGAACAGTGATTATTATCAATCCTTTATAGGATGGTGGGGGTGGAGCTGGATATTATAAATGTGCTGATGACACATTTATAATATATGCTTTTACTAATAATGATGAAAATTTTTCAAATTATTATTGTTTTATTCTCCTTTTAAATTTAGTTTATTATATATATATATATATATATATATATATATATATATATATATATATATATATATATATATATATATATATATATATAATAAATTGAATTAAAAAGAAAAAGAAAACAATAAGAATTTGGAAAATTATCATCATTATTAGTAAAAGCAGATATTATAAATGTGTCATCAGCAACTTGAATGTCTTCCCCCGACTCCGACCCCACCCCTCACCGTCCTATAAAGGACTGATAATAATCAATGTTTCTTTTTCAAAGAAACCTTCAAATTCTTCATAGAGAGGAGTTATATTATGATGGTCGTAAAAATTTGTTGTCTTAGAAACAATATTCTCAAAATATCAGAGCTGACATATTTATAAATTTTTTAGGGTATTACAGGGATGTCCCATCTTCAAATAAATTTACATATTTAACAAGCAATAAAATCCATTAACAGCTTATTATACAATCTGCGCATAGCTGATAGCCGCTAACCAAATAGTTGTTTTGAGTGCAAATAGCCCTCCCAAATTTCTCGTTATGCTTCAGTTCAAATAATGTAATTGTGCTTACACGTTTCGATCAAAGGCTTGTTATTAATTCCGAATGAGTGGAATAAGCACAGATCTTTTCGACGAATTTGTTATTAAAAAGAGCCTGTGAAGTCATTCGCTTTTGATGAGAGGTATTTATTTGCCTTTTCATTATACTAATGCCACTTTTGATAAAAAAAACAGACATTAAACGTTTAAATTAATTCTTCCACATGAATCATACTGAGATTTGTAACTATTTAAAATATATTCTCTTTATTACTTTTTATTAATGGTAATGAGTCTCGTTTGTATCTGATGACTAATGATGACCATTATTGAAACTGTTCATTCATTGAAGCGACCATGAGGACGTATGATTTCATTTTGGGCCTTAAGTGTGAATAAATAAACCATGGATCATTAAACATATGCAACATCGGGCGCCAAGTTGAAATTGGAAAAGAGATTTATGGCTTTTGTTTAATTATCGATTTAAAGTCTCAGAGATTCTCTCCATAAGAATTTTTCTTTGAAGTGATTAATTTAAGCTAAATGGTTTGTAAAATGTTCATGATAGGTACCTGACCTATTTAAGGAAATACAGTAGATGGTGCAATTCTCCAAAGTACCAGGCAAAGCAGAAAGTTAATTTCCTATTAGTTTCAAGTTTGTCATAACTGAACATAGATTTAACAAGAAAGCTAAATGGCTGCAATTGCATTAATTTATAGAAGCTGAATAATTGAATTGCCAATTGGAATAATACTCCAGAATATCTTACTTGGGGAAGTGGATTCTTTTTACTATGAACTATTGAAGGGGAATGATTCTTACTAGATGTGATTTTTAGTTAGGTATATAGGTTCTACAACAACGATAATGGGAGATGGTTATATAACATTACTAAATTCTTCTAAGATTCATTTGAAGCATAGTTTGATAAATGTAAATAAACAACCACTTGTTACAAGCATGACAACAAGCCATCAGTGTAGAGATGAATTAACTTACATTTTAATACCAGCTGAATTTAGCAAGAATTTGTACATCCCAGTCGGAATCAACTGGCATCTTTCTTAACATCCTAATTTATAAGTCTCTGTCACCTCTGCATCAAGCACGACTTGAGTTGCTCCAAAGGCGCTTAACCTATCGATTTTTATCTCGGCTTTATGCAATGAAGCTGCAAGGCCCATGACTTTTTCTAACCTAGTCATGACCTACCACATTTGGCTAATCACCAGATACTTTACTACTGATGCCCAGTTAGACTGAATAGGAATATCATTAATATTTTCCCGCTTGTCAGGGAATCAAATAAGTTTTTTTTTTTTTTTTTTTTTTTTTGCATAGGAAAGCCTCGTAAGCGTTAGACACGTTTTGGATATTCCTGATTTTGATGTAATAATATGGTAGATTCGCATCAACCGTGCATTTGATGTCTAGGCCAGGCCCTTACGACGCTCCTGATTGGCTATTGATAAGCCAGTCACAGGGCTGGAAACACTCAGTCTCTCCCGAAAGTTCACATGGGTAGGATCTACGTCCCACCTCTCCTAAGAGATACGTCTTCCAAAAGTATCCCTCAGGAGATGTGGAACATACACCCTGCCTATGTGAACTCTCTCTCAACAGCCGATCAGGAGCGTCGTAAGGGACTGGTCTAGACATCAAATGCACGGTTGATGTGAATTTACTATAGAACTTTTATCATACGTAAACAACTTGAGCACATTTTAAACAAAAGACAGTATCTTTGTTCATTTCAGTACCGATAGAGCAAATATCTATAAAAAAAATCGCTTGAACACCCACGCAACTTTTCCAGTGAAAAAATAAGGTAAGTTAAAACCGTAGTAGAGCTTTTAAAACAACTGCCATATCATCCACCAAAACGTTGATCTGCACCCTTTTAGGATAGAATTTCCCTTTCTATTCGTAAAGTGGTCGTTCGTCACAAAATTCGGCGTGCTGTGGAAACCGGGACAGTTTTAATCATAACATTCCTGACATTCATTTTTCAACTGTTGAATCGGGCATAAAATTCACACAAGAAATATATCCACGATATCGTTTGGCTTACGCTATGTCTGGGGGCGATAGTCTTTTTTTTTATGATTTCTTTAAGAAGATTAACCTTTGACGTAAAATGATTTTCATTTGTAAACTTGCTTCGAAATAAGCGATATGGAATTATTAGCTAAATGGCTATGATGAGCGACAATACAGCTTTTGATAATCTTCAATCACTGAGACAGAAGCAGGTTTAGAAACAAACGATATTTGCTAATAAGACTGATTTTTTTTTTTCAATGAGAAAGACATTCGTATTTGTAAAGAGACTGATATTACGAAAGTCATTTCCCACGGAATCCTGTTACTAAAGAAACCTCACATTTTTCAAGGTAGGGCATCTTTAGCCTATCAGGGCAGATCAATCATTCAAATTATAGGACTCAAAGTATATCCAACATATTCCAAGAAGAGCTTTAATCAGCGAATGATTGGACATGCGGAGAATGGCGTGTTTAGTTAGAAATGAATTTTGATCTTGATCTAGATTCGCCCATCATGCAGAGTTCTTAATATAGACTGTTACATTACTTGGGACTATATTTCTGGGTCGTTTTCAATTGACTTGAAAACGACAATTTAAATTCATGCTAAAAAAACGCAAAATGAGATTTTTCATTGTGTTCGGATTTCCTAAACACTGCAATTTTCTTGGACAATTAACAGATAAAATATGAAAATCAGAACATTCCCTTAAAAACCTGTTTGGGAAGCTGAGATTAACAAATGCAATATAATCATAAGTATTTGATCCAGCAATAATTGTTTGCGTCAGCGATAATTTCCGAGTCATTAGAAACTGTGTAGAGTTGAAAAATATTTTTTACAATAACAAAAGCATTATTAGTCGAGCAAAGTAAGACCATGGAAATACCGTGAAACAAGTATTCGATGAGCCTTTCGAACAAGATGTTTTTAGAATTCCCAGAAACTATTATCTTTATTGCCCGTTCAGAAAAAATTCTAAGAATTTGCTGTTTGTGTCTAAATATCAAAACGTAAACACGAGTCCCATGACGTCTGCCTAAACTGTTCGACTAACTGCCTATTTCGTTGTCACCTCCTATTCCATTAGTCCCGTGAATTTTCGCCTTCACAAACACTGTACTTTCTTTTTCGCAGTAAATGTAATGGCAGTCAACAGATGTACACACCAACATGTTTTCTGTCTATTTGAGGTAACGACCTCACTGTTTATCTGCCACTTGAAATTTTCCTTTTCCCCAACCGATCCCCTGCCACTTACAGGTCAATACTTTCAAGTGACGCTTAGTCGCCGAGTAAGTGAAGTATAGGTTGTCATAACCGTAGAGCTTGATAAAAAAATTTTCCGTCTCTCCTAAGATTTATGTTATTAACATTTCCTTACAGGCTATCTCTGAATGATAGCCCCCACTATTATGGTTTAATTTTCCATGATAAAGAGAATCACAGGACCTGTAGGGTTTTACTATGAAGAAGCGCCCTTGCTGGCATAAGGCCAGCTTTATCTAAAACAACAAGTAAAGTTCTTAATGAACAATATCCCTTGTGCAATTATAATTCCCCTCTGTTCTGTGAGTATTTTCTGAGGTTTCGTGTCTCCTGTAAGGTAGCTCTAATTACAAGATTGATGTCTTATCTAGTTCTGCATTCTAATTAACAGACACTGCAATTTGACTGAGGAACGGATTAATAGAGCCTGGAGGGGTGGGGGCGGGACGGTGGGGGGGTTTGCACTACCGTATCGCGAAAGTCTCTTTCACACACTCTTCGGTAGTGGACTTTTTTTTTTTGGGGGGGGGGGGGGGGGGGGCGGGATGACTAGATGAATTTCTGATTAATCCTGCCACACAATGTTTCACAAAGACGAACTTCAGAAACTTGATGCGAACGTTATTGATGGTAATTTTAATGTTTAACTTTTTTTATTTAATTTTTTTTTATTGGTTGTTTTCATATCCCTAGATCACAGAAAGTGCATTATTTCTATTTTCCGTATATCCAACCTGGTGGAAAACCTGAGAAGATTTTTCATTTTTCCAGTTGCCATTTTTTTTATTTATTTATATCAGTCTATTTGATGTATTGGCTTAACTCTTCTGACATCCAATCCAAACCAATAAAGTAGGCTGAAGAGAGGCGATCGACTTCTGTCCTTTCACAATAACTCTCTACTAACGTTGAAATAAACTTTATACATATTTCCCCTCAGAACATATTCTCAAGCTTTTTTTAAACTAATAAATAACTGAATTCAAACTGCTAATGAATTGAGAGAAAATGATTACATACCTACAGTTGGGAAAAATAAATCTGTGGTATTAAAGGAATTTATAAATCCTATTTCTACTAGAAGTCAAGCTTTTTATAAGAAATCCATTAAGACAAATTATTTATGAAAATATCTAAGTGGATCTAGAACAGACCCACATTTAGCAGCATCAAAAGTATTATGAATTGATGAATTGCACAATCTAAAAGGAAAAGGTTTGTAAATAGACACAGTAAGTTTAATTTACCTAAAAACTAAAAAAGTCGTTTGCAAAAAGCCATCCATACGAAAAGAGAAACAACATATATTTGAGACGAATTCGGAATTGGAGCTACCTCTGATGAGTGTATAAGATTTAAAGTCATATGCAATATTCATTCAGATTTCGGAATGAAAATGGGGGAACTTTGAAGATGAAGCAATTCAAATAGAAACGGACCAAACATTTCGCCTTCCTAAAAATCTGTGATTAAACACGGCGGCAGAATATTCTTCTTTGATCGTTTCAAAGCGTGAAAGGAGATTGCATTTCCCTCGACGTATATGGAATCCTCATATACTTTAAAGGAAATATCAACACGCCTTTATCCGTGATGCGCACACACGCCCACATTTATATATATATATATATATATATATATATATATATATATATATATATATATATATATATATATATATATATATATATATATATATATATATATATATATTATATATATATATATATATATATATATTATATATATATATATATACTATATATACATACATAGTATGTATATATATATATATTATATATATATATATATATATAATATATATATATATACTATAGATTGCAATGATATTTCATAATTACATTGCAATCTTATATATATATATATATATAGATTGAAATGATCTTTCATAATTGCAAAAGATTGCAATGATATTTCATAATTACGCACATACACAAAGTGTATTTCCTCAAGATATATATATATATATATATATATATATATATATATATATATATATATATATATATATATATATATATATATATATATATATATATATATATATATATATATATATATCTTGAGGAAATACACTTTGTGTATGTGCGTAATTATGAAATATCATTGCAATCTTTTTCTTACGCATCGATTAAATCTATTCGTTTCTGATATATCAACATTACTTTCCAACGTTTTTTTTTTCGGGTTGTATTTTATAAGTATCCACATGTTAATTTCCGTCGCACTTAAAACATGTTACTTTTTCTAGTATGCTCTGAAGTGGAATTAAATCCTGTACACTATAAAAAACCTTAGAATTTCATAGAGTTATAAACACACGAATATATACACATGCACACACACATACATTATATGTATGTGTGTGTTGTAGAATATATCTATCTATCTACCTATCTATCTATATAAAAATATTTATATGCAAATAGTATTTTAATCGATGCAATAACTGTGGTATGGCCAAATGAAATATAAATATGAATGAAACATAATTCTTCGGTTAACTTGAAGATTGCAGCTACAATGAGGTATATCTCTCTCTCTCTCTCTCTCTCTCTCTCTCTCTCTCTCTCACTCTCTCTCTCTCTCTCTCTCTCTCTCTCTCTTATTTTCTAGTTTTATTTTTATTATTTTGTTTGGGAGAGGGCGGGGAAAAGAGGTGGATATTGAGAAGAGCTGACTTTGCAGAAAATAAGAAATGTTGAAATGTTGAACGTTTGATAAAAATTAAGAGTACTGGATCTACTACTATATTTTCCTTACCAGCCAGTCCTCTCCTCATTTCCGTTTTCATTTATTCTATTTTTCCATTCCTGACGTTTCCTGCTGAACCTAACAAACTAAATCGAGGTAAATGGTCTTTCTGCCAACATCGGAAGTAGCGGCAACCGGATTAATGGCTCCCGAGTGACCCGCTGAAGCGACATGATATATATATATACCCCAAAGCAAAATTCCGAATGTATTTTCTAGATTTCATTCCTGATAGAAAGTCTTTTAGAGTCAAAGATACCCTTGCGTTTTATCGCCGTTTATTCACATTTCTCTCTTTGCTACTGTGTCATTTCGCAGAAGCTGATTTAGTGTCCAAAGAGACCGATGAATAAGACTGCCTTTTTCTGTCATGCCTGCAATTTTCGTGTTCAGCTGTAGTAATCACTCTTCATTTTATTATTTTATGGTATAGCTCTGAGTACTAATTGCAGAGTAAAAAATCCCCCATGTTTCTATGTATTTCCACAACACCCCTTAATAGTTTCCTCGTGAACAAGATACCTCTTTCCATTTCAGAACTGGTACAGACTTTGACTTTTACATCCAACTGCTGATACCTGACATCAGTGGGTAATACTGCCTTTCTGTTTGTAAACCAGATGTAGAATAAAAAGAAATCTAAAACACGTTTTATGATATGGTTTGCTTATGTAATTCTGAAATGATTTGAATGGCCGATTGGATGATTTCTCTCTAAATCATAACGTGTTGACATCCAGGCAATGTATAGCGAAATGGTATTGTTTTTCCTAACGTTTACTCCATTAATAAGCCTGATGAACGCGTGCTGAGTCTGGATTTCCGTTACTGCAGTAAAGCTGTAGTAGTAATAACTGTATATGTGTAAATCATGTGAGATTAAGTTGTCGATGTTTTTAAAGGGTGGGTGGGTGTTATTTTAGATATGTTAATAATAAATTTTTTATTTAGGTACTTTAGAAAGTGGATTATTCATGGTAGGTAACGCTTGTAGAAATGCTTCCTACGTTAACTGAAGTATTTTATATTTTTTTTGGAGTTCGAAGATACATATTTTAAGATCCTTTTTACGAATTGAAAAGTCCAGAGATGAGATTATTTTATATTAATAAATTAATTGAATTAACTGCTAGTTTTTTAAATTTATGAATGAACTATGTGTTGACTTAACATATTATAATTTGATTATTTAATTTATTAGTTTCATGACCAAATAGAGTTAACTTCCAATTGTTTTTTTTAGGCTGGAAATGTTTATACTTACATATCAGTTTATTGACTTATTTATTAATGGGAGAATGTTGTAACTCATATCAAAATGGCTTTATTTGTCGCCTTATTTATTTTATTCATAGGCTGATTTTTTTTTATTTACATATCAATTTATTGCCTTATTTATCGAATTGGTAGAATGTTGTAACTCACATCAAGATGGATTTATTTGTCGATTTATTTTCCTTAAAATATTACAATAATTTTCTTCTTGCTATATTCCCCGAGTACTCATTATAGACCACGAAAAGCTTCATTGTTCTTCTACCCTTGCAAACTCTTTTCCATTCTAATTCTAGCTTAATCAAGGCCATTTTCCACCCCAAACCTGCATATTAGAGGTCAGCTGTGCACGAGGCGGGCGTTAATCGACTTTTACGCTTTATATTTAGTTTTGTTTCCTTTTTAGTCCTGGTTAAAATGGTAAAAAAAAAAAAAGCTTTTCGGTATCATTTCCCAGAGCTTACATAAAAGCTTGGCTTTGTATTTTTACAGTGTATTTTTGCCAGTTATAACAGAGGAACATTTAAACGGGTGATTTGTGAAGTAGACGCTTAATCCGATGTTGTAAAAGAAACGATAACTTCTATTATCAAACTGCAAGAAAAAAAAGTTTAATTTTCCATTTTTTTTGTTAACAAATTTAGATGAAAACATTTGCTGTTCACCTTCCGTCTGTTGTGTCTGTAAAGATAGAATGCATATTGGATATGAAATCATTATTCTTTTTTTCTTTTTTAAGTGGTAGAATTCTTTTTATGCAAGATTTCTTTTTTTTTTGGTGGGGGGCGAATAATGATTGGTTTGTTAAACATATGACGAATAAATATTAAATAACAAACGGAACCATGATAAATATAAACATAAACCTGATCAATCAAATGAATATTAATAATTTGAATAGATATCACAATATTTGTCTAACCACTTGCATTGTTTCAAGGGTTAGCCAATAATTCACTTGACTGCCGATTTTAACAATATTTCCATGGCAAGTTAAAAGCTCGTTAAAGACTACAGTGTAAACAGAAGTGACACATCATTATATATGTATATATATATATATATATATATATATATATATATATATATATATATATATACACACACACACACACACACACACGCACACACATATGTGTATATATATATATATATATATATATATATATATATATATATATATATATATATATATATATATATATATATATATATATATGTATATATATATATATGTGTGTGTGTGTGTGTGTGTGTATATATATATATATATATATATATAATATATATATATATATATATATATATATATATATATATATATATATATATATATATATATATATATATATATATATATATATACACACCTTTATTTATATATATATATATATATATATATATATATATATATATAATATATATATATATATATATATATATATATATACATATATATATATATAATATATATATATATATATATATATATACATATATATATATATATATATATATATATATATATATATATATGTATATATATATATATATATATATATATATATATATATATATATACGTATGCATATATATATGTAGAGAGAGAGAGAGAGAGAGATAATCCGTCAATCACTTTTTTAACCAGATGTCAAATTTCCCAAAACCACAGTGATCTCTAAATCTTCTCGCTTTCCTCGAATCTTTCCGTTCCCTTTTTCATTTCAAAGTCTGAAATTTCGCCCGAAGAAAATGACAAACAAATAACTGAAGCTTTTCCACCAACAATAAAAACAAAATGGAGAGTCATTTTTTCCAATCATGGTGGTGACATCAAAAGATTAGAAAAAATGTGTTGCAAACTTGTATGAAAAAAAAAAAAAAGTTTGGAAACACATTTGGAGGAATATCGGAGAGATTTTATTTTGCCGTTTGAATATGTTGAATTGTTTAAGCTGTCTGTAGGATGCTTCTTCATAAAAAAAATTAAGAAACTATATAACCCTTTATAAAATAAAGCATAAAACATTGACAGAAGGACTAATTATTTGAAATACACATACACACGCACACACAAACACAATTGAAATCAATATCGGCCTAGTAAATCAAAATTCATCTAAGATTATAATTCATAATATTTGGTTTTCTTAAGTAAATTGTGTAATTTGTTGAAACTATACCGTACAATCGCTTTGAACAATAGTGAGTTTCTAGTATATAGATTCCGTAGGCTATATCCTGGATCCAGTCTGCCACCGATATAACGAGGAAGAAATAAGGAAAATTAGGTCCACTTCGTAAGAGGGAAGACCACGTACAGCAGAAATGAATTTACGACACCAGACCTATTTCATAACTTGGCCCTCTCCCCACATTCCCGCGTCCTTTCTTCAGTCTTGCTGTCTAATCTCTCTAACTATTACTTCTTCAGATGCTTCTACTCCATCTCATTTATTTCCTGGCTCTCTGTAAACGACCCCAACTCCATTTTCACTGTCTCTGTTGTGTTATTAGCTTTATTTACAAAATCTATCTATCAGTTCTTTGCTATTTACAAAATCTATCTATCAGTTCTTTGCTATTTACAAAATCTATCTATCAGTTCTTTGGCGAAGCAGAACTGATAGGAGACAGCGTCAAAGAACAGTCGTCTATCAGTTCTGCTACCCCGAAGAACTGCCTGATTAATGTCGAATGGTCGATAGCACCCTAGTGTTTGGTTTGATACCCTGAATTCAGTTAATCGCAGTTAGAAAAAATCGACGAACACTGCCAAGGGTACCTGCAGAAGCAAACAAAAGACGAACATCATCTCATCTTCTTCAGCAGCGTTGGCATGTGCTCATTAGTAGCACAGTCTTCATATCAGCCGACGGTAACGGACGTGTAATGAAGGCTTTCCCTCCCCCCTCACCCCTCCCATACGCGCCGCCCTCAAATTACGGCCCCATAGCTAAGGGAGCGTTTGATAAAAGAGAGAAAGGACTTATTTTTTTTTTTCTTCTCATATCCCCAAATGGCTGCCCTCGCCTTCTTTTCAGAGAATGGCTGGAACTCGTTAGCGAAGGGGGAGTCTCTGAGTCTTCCAAAAAAAAAAAAAAAAAAAAAAAAAAAAAAAACGAGAGGTCATTGAGATTGATCCGAAATCCGGTGGTTTTTTGCTTCAAAGGGAGTTTTATTTTATTTTTTACTTATTTTATTCCCTTTCAGAGAGGGGACCTTATTATCATGAAAGGTTTCCACTCGGCTAGGATAAGTATATAATTACGCAAAGGAATGAGTACTCGCATGCCACCAGATACATAAGGAAGAGGAACCCTGAGAGGAAAAAATACAGAAGCGTTCAGTAATTTACAACGACAAATTAACAAATCGCCCTCTCTCTCTCTCTCTCTCTCTCTCCTCTCGTCTCTCTCTCTCTCTCTCTCTTATAAAATCTACAAGCAGAGCACACAAACACACATCCAAACATATACACGCGCGCACATTATATATATATATATATATATATATATATATATATATATATATATATATATATATATATATATATATATATATATATATATATATATATATATATATATGTATATATATATATATATATATATATATAATATATATATATATATATATATATATATATATATATATATATATATAAATATCGAGCTACAATGTCCTTTAATATCTAATTCGCTCTACCTCGGAATTAATATATTTTCATATATGCTTAACCGAAGGGGAATTTTTTCTCTCGATAATAGATTTGCCTGGACCAGGGCGCGAACCTATGGATCCTTTCAAACCCAGGAACGTCAGTGAAGCGTTACCTACTACACCACCGCGAGAGGCTTCACTGACGTTCCTGGGTTTGAAAGGATCCATAGGTTCGCGCCCTGGTCCAGGCAAATCTATTATCGAGAAAAAAATTCCCCTTCGGTTAAGCATATATGAAAATATATTAATTCCGAGGTAGAGCGAATTAGATATTAAAGGACATTGTAGCTCGATATTTGTATATGAATCACGGAAATGTGATATGACTTATATATACTATATATATATATATATCTTATATATTATATATATATATATAATATATATATATATATATATATATATATATATACATATATATATATATATTATATACCTACCTCATATATATAAATATATATATATATAGTATTCATAATCTATATATATATCTATATAGTATATATATATATATATATACATATATAATATAATATATATATATATATATACTATATATACTTATTATATATATATATATATTATTTATACGTATATATATATATCTATTATCTATATATATATATATATATATATATATATATTATATATATATATATCTATATACTAGTATATATATATATTAATATATATATTATATTATTATATATATTATATATATATATATATAATTGTTTGTTCAGGATTTACTCATTGGATCATCAGCTCTTTGGGGAACTAGACGATTCTATCATATTCCTGCACTTTATTTGAGTAGGTGACAGATGGTATATCATCCGAGGCTGTCTTCGTTAAGAGATATACCGTTAGTGAACTAGTGGAATTACAAGGATATTTTGCCACTTTTAATAGATATAACGAAGAAACATTGTTTTATATTAAAATAAGCACATTTGACGTATTCAACTTGTGATTTTGCTATGCGGAATCTTTATGGAAAATCGACGAACACAGAACATAATCTTCTCTGACTGATAAAAGGTAACTTGCGTGACTTATATCACAGAATAAGCGTTGTGTAAAAAGCTGAAAGTATCGTTTCCCTTTGTAGCGAGGAGAGAAAAACAAAGGTCAGACTAAATCTCCTTCCAATTCCTCCGGTCCATTTATATTCGGGAGGTAAGTGCTGAAACTCAGCACCAGAAAACACCTTGGGAAGAGTTGGAGAAATTTAGTGTCGAGGTTAATGACTGCTGCGAGGCGCTGGAATCCAGATTAGATTTCCTGCCTCCTTTATTCCATCCAATAGATGCAGCCATCAGCGTCTCTCCTCCCTCCCTCCCTCCCTCCCCCTCCTTCCCCAGCGGCGAGAATACTCCGGAAGTAAAGAGAGATCACGAGAAAAGGGATAGGATGGCGCGAGAGAGAATAATCGCCCTTGATGAGATTAATCTTTAAGATTAGTTTGGAAAATGGGGAAAACAGGTGGGGCAGACAGATTAAATCGTGAGAAGTCAGAATATGATTGAAATCCAAGTCGGAGAGGGGTTAGTGATGGAAATGATATTCAGTGACCAACGTGTTTCCTGAAGGATTCTAAGCTCTTTATTCAACAAAGCCTTTCATATCCTATCTTATTAAGTTATGCCATTGTTTAACGTAGTTTTTAATATTTCTTCCAAAGCATTCCTGAATCCTCATATACTGGAGGGATAAAGAGCCATATAATAAAGGATTAGCAACTGTAAAGTAATATTCCCATTCCTTGATTCCTGTATACAGTCAATGGGTTGAGTTGAATATAGAATTTAGGCCAAAGGCCAAGCACTGGGACCTATGAGGTCATTCAGCGCTGAGATGGTAATTGACAGTGAAAGGTTTGAAAGGTGTAACAGGAGGAAAACCTCAAAGCAGTTGCACTGTGAATCAAGTGTTAGGAGAGGGTGGAAAGTAAGATGAAGAAAGAGAATATGAAAGGAGGTACTCTAAAAGGAATAAAAGTGGTTGCAAGCTAGGGGCCGAAAGCACGTTACAAAGAACCTTAAGTGCACCGCATGATGTCCGCTGACGCCCCTACCCCCCCTTACGGGGTATATACAGTCAATGGAGTCTTATTTTGTCAATAGTGAATTTAAGTCTTTGCACTGTATGCGACTATTTAATTATTGAAGTCTATCAGCTAAAATATACCATAAAGCTTCATCGTCCTGATTCAGTGGAAATGAAGCATATTACTTAAGAAAAATCGTAGAAGAGAATTGAAATGCTGCCCCATGATTGCGAGAGTAATATAATTTTGAAAGTCCCTACGCTCATTCTCTTATTATTTACAGTAAAATGCCGACGTTAGGTTTTTATGCAGTCGCATGTAATAAGTATTTCTTTTTGTGCCTTTTAAAAATGGCAGTGGAATTTCATGTTAATTCAGAGCGCTTTAGCCTTTACGAATTCTTCGTTCGTAGTCCTCACTTTAGAAGGGGAAATATTTGCTTTTTAAACAAGAGTAGGGATTACATTTGGAACATTGTTGCCTTTACTTCTAATTTTCTGAAAACGAGAACTCTCGAGATTGCTGTCTGTCTGTCTGTCCGCCCTCAGATCTTTAAAACTACTGAGGCTAGAGGGCTGCAAATTGGTATGTTGACCACCCACCCTCCAATCATCAAGCATATAAAATTGCAGCCCTCTAGCCACAGTAGCATAATCCGTGACTGAGAGTTTCATACAGCATTATATGCTGTACAGAAAACTCGATCGCGCCGAAGAAACTAAGGCGCAGTTTTTTTAATAGTTTTCTCTCGTTTAATATTTATTTTAATTCACATTTAATGAAATAATATTTTTCATTCGTCCTTTTACTGCAGTGACTTAATTAAACAATTTAATGTGCATATTTAATACGCTAGTTTTTTTTTTACATTTTCTTTCTTGAATTGTATTGTATTTTATCCTTGTCCCCATTATAGATTGATATTGCAAGCTTGCAGAACCGGTTTACGATCTAACTTACATAAAAATACCAAGTTTTTTTAAACCTCTATAATAATTTTGTTAATGAAGATCTAGTTTCCATTTCTAGGTTTTTGAACGGGGTGAATTAGCCAGCTTCAAGTTTCTTGGTTAATAGCATTAAGAATATAAGAAAAAAATATAAGCATTTTTTTTGCATAATTTCTTCCTGTAAATAAAGATTTCTCGGTTATTTTTAAGAATATAAGAAAAAAGTATAAGCATTTTTTTTTCATAATTTCTTCCTGTAAATAAAGATTTCTCGGTTATTTTTATCCCTTGCAGCAGCAGAGCAGCGTATTTCCAATTTAGCGAAAACACGCATTGATGATTTGTTGCCGAGTAAATGGTTTTTTCCAGCAATACTTGATGAAAGATTCGGTACCTTAATTTCAATGATGGAAGTTGTGCCTAAAAATTGCCAGGATATTTGTGAAGCTCCATTTCATCGTTTTTTTTTTTTTTCGTTTTGGGAGAGATTAGTTACTATTGGTGGAAGCATTTATTTAAAAAAAAAAGTAGCAACTGAAATGAATTTTTATACGAATTAGAAAGAAAAATGATCAAATTTTTATTTATTGAAAAAAGAAAAAGTGAAATAGTTTATAGATTATGAAAAATTATTGTGAAAGTTTTTGGATATATTTTACTCATAATTTTTCTGGGAGAGACGAGTCGCTCGTGGTTCAATAATAAATTTTTGGAAAGTCAACATGAATTTTAAAAGAAAATATGGAAAATTTTGTATTAAAAAACGTGTAAAATATTCATAGATTACAAACGATTATTATGAAATTGCAGAAATGCATTCTTATACAAATCTTAAAAACTTTTCGAAAAAACTATTAAAAAACCAA
>NC_061100.1:17585009-17592509 GCF_015104395.2 Macrobrachium nipponense | reverse complement strand
TTCAAATAAGTTTTATTGAAACATAATTGCTGCATCAGCTGCATTTAACTTGTAAAAAGTCATCTCGAATAGAGAAGACTGTTGAAAAGTTAAATGCAGCTGATGCAGCAATATCTTTGAATAAAACTTATTATTATCATTATTATTATTTTTTGCTTGCTCTAGCACAGTCCTTTAATTCGACTGGGTGGTATTTCTAGTGTGGGGTTCCGGGTTGCATCCTGCCTCCTTAGGAGTCCATCAATTTTCTTACTATGTGCGCCGTTTCTAGGATCACACTCTTCTGCATGAGTCCTGGAGCTACTTCAGCCTCTAGTTTTTCCAGATTCCTTTTCAGGGATCTTGGGATCGTGCCTAGTGTTCCTATGATTATGGGTACAATTTCCACTGGCATATCCCATATCCTTCATATTTCTATTTTCAGGTCTTGATACTTGTCCATTTTTTCCCTTTCTATCTCTCCAACTCTGGTGTCCCATGGTATTGCGACATCAATGAGTGATACTTTCTTCTTGATTTTGTCAATCAATGTCACGTCTGGTCTATTTGCACGTATCACCCTATCTGTTCTGATACCATTGTCCCAGAGGATCTTTGCCTGATCGTTTTCTATCACTCCTTCAGGTTGGTGTTCGTAACACTTATTACTGCAAGGTAGCTGGTGTTTCTTGCACAGGCTCCAGTGGAGGGCTTTTGCTACTGAATCATGCCTCTTTTTGTACTGGTTCTGTGCTAGTGCCGGCCATTCGCTTGCTATGTGATTTATGGTTTAATTTTTCGTATTGCACTTCCTATATATGGGAGAGATGTTATTTTCATCTATTGTTGTTTCGACATATCTGGTTCTTAGGGCCTGATCTTGTGCCGCTGTTATCATTCCTTCAGTTTCCTTCTTGAGCTCTCCCCTCAGTAGCCATTGCCAAATGTTATCGCTGGCTAGTTCTTTAGTCTGTCTCATGTATTGTCCGTGCATTGGCTTGTTATGCCATTCATCTGTTCTGCTCGTGTTTCTCCTGTCTGTATATTTCTGGGTCTTCGTCTATTTTCACCAGTCCTTCTTCCCATGCACTCTTGAGCCACTCGTCTTCACTGGTTTTCATATATTGCCCCAGTGCTCAGTTCTCGATGTTGATGCGGTCCTCTATGCTTAGTAGTCCCCTCCCTCCTTCCTTTCGTGTTATGTATAGTCTGTCCGTATTTGCTCTTGGGTGTAGTGCTTTGTGTATTGTCATATGTTTCCTCGTTTTCTGGTCTATGCTGCTGAGTTCTGCCTTCGTTCGTCCATTCCACTCCTGCACTGTATCTGATTACTGGCACTGCCCATATGTTTATGGCTTTTATCACATTTCCGGCGTTGAATTTTGACTTGAGTATCGCCTTGAGTCTCTTCATATATTCTTTCCTGATCGTGTCCTTCATCTCTTGGTGTTTTATATCCCCTCCTTCAATTATTCCCAAGTATTTGTATCCCGACTCATCTGTGTTTAATGTTGTTACTGTCTGGTAGCTTTATCCCTTCAGTACTTGTTACTTTGCCATTTTGTATGTTGACTAAGGCGCATTTTTTCATTTCAAACTCCATCCTGATGTCCCCAGATACAATCCTTACAGTCTGGATTAGGATATCTATTTCCTTGATGCTCTTACCATACAGCTTGATGTCGTCCATGAACATCAGATGGTTAATTCTGCTGCCTCTTTTCTTGAGTTGGTACCCAGCATCCATCTTCTGTAGTACTTTTGTCATGGGAATCATGACTACTATGAAGAGTAGTGGGGACAGTTAGTCGCCCTGGAAGATCACTCTCCTGATATTAACCTCTGCTAGTCTTATTCCAGAGCTTGTAAGTATTGTATTCCAGTTGCGCATTGTATTTTTGAGGAAACTGATGGTATTTTGCTCTGCCCCATATATTTTCAGGCATTCTATTAGCCATGTGTGTGGTACCATGTCGAAGGCTTTTTATAGTCTATCCATGCCATGTTTAGGTTGGTTTTCCTGCTCTTACTGTTCTTCATTACCATTTTGTCTATCAGGAGCTGGTCTTTTGTGCCCCTACTCTTCCTTCTGCAGCCTATCGGTTGGTGGGGGATGGTGTTTGTGTCCTCTGGGTAGTTGTATAGCCTTTCGCTGATGATACCTGTTAGTAACTTCCACATTATTGGTAGGCAGGTGATAGGCCTGTAGTTACTGGCTATATTTCCCTTACTCTTGTATTTCTGGACTAAGGATGCTTCCTGTGGTCATCCATTCGGGCGCATGGTGATTTGTGATACAATGCTGGAGTTGTTCTGCTATTCTTGGGTGTAGGGCCTTGAAGTTTTTGAGTCAGTATCGTACTTTGTATTTCTCGTTCAGTTCCTTCCTTGTTTTCTTGCTTCTTAGCCTTTTTTCTGCCATCTCTTTCAGTTTACTCGTATTATTATTATTATTATTATTATTATTATTATTATTATTATTATTATTATTATTATTATTATTATTATTATTATTATTATTATTATTATTATTATTATTATTATTATTATTATTATTTTTTTATTATTATTATAACATTAATCCACAGTTATATTTAGCAAAATTTCCGATAGCTTACTTCGATGATATCGAATTAAGACACTTCCACTAGACTGAAACAGGAAAACAAAGCAAATAATTATATTGATAATCGAAATCCTGGAGACGTAATGTCAAAAAAAAACCAGAGTAATGAAAAAGTTAAAGAATGAACAGTTTGTGAAAAATGGTTCTCTTCACTCAAATCCAACTGCATCCCAGATGCAGGAATTTCGGCAACTTTATCAATTTCTCTCCGTTTTTGGGTGTCGGATTTCGAGGTTAGATCAAGTACCGAACGGAAGTTTTAATGAAACTATTTTGGAAGCCGCACTGGCCCAGAACTTTTTTGGTGGATGTTGAATGTCTTATTTGTAAAAGGAGGTTGATTTTATAATTCGCGGTACCTTTGCGGTAAGGCTAAGAATCAAGCGTAGGTTAGCACATGTGAAATTTTAAATTGTAAAGAGAACTATTCACATATTTAAATGAGACGAATTTTAGACATATAATGAATGTTTGAGCAATGGATGAAGGTTTTATATATATATATATATATATTATATATATATATATATATATATATATATATATATATATTATATATATATATATATTATATATAATATATATATGTGTGTGTGTGTGTGTGTGTGTGTGTGTGTGTGTGTGTGTGTGTGTGTGTAAGGGTTACATCTAAATGTATATATATTCCATATATATAAATAAACCGATGACCCAAAGGGTCACTGACGAGATAGCAAGGAGTGTGATAAGGAAAGATAAAGGAATGTAAGCTAAACGCAGGCGTGTTGCATCATCGCCCTGGTTTGCATTTGCCTGTGGTAATCAAATCCATTGTTGTGTAAAGCAGGTCACAGTGCTTTCGCCTGAGAACATGGTGACCTATAACCCACAGACGTCTACGTGACTTCCTCTCACATGTTCGTCTGTCTGTATGTTATGTATGCTGAGCTAAGCTGTGCTCTCCTATAATTTGTAAATGCATTGTAACTCAGAACTCTACTTCCCCTCCTAGAATCAGGTTCTCCTAACCACCTTCCTGTTTCTTACTCAAGAGATGTAGGTTCACAAATATACTGTTACTGTTGTCATCATGAGTTTGAAACATCTCCGCCTTCATACCCAAAGAAGAGTACTGACCTTATAGAAATTATCGTCACAACATTCTCAGACGAGGATAGGAAGTTATACACACTAATACTTGTGTGTAACATTGCAGGTCTATTATACCTCACAGTGCGCCTGCGTTTATACAATGCCTAGCCCAACATCTATATAATATAGATATTATATATATATTATCTATATTATAGAGATTATTAATATATATATATCTATATTAATAATATTATAGTATTATAATTATATATGAAATATTATATAGAAGGTTCCATAGTAATATCCTTGTTTATCAAGATAAAACATATTTATTTTGGAAATATAATTTTGTTATCTCAAATAAACCCGGGATATTACTGTAGATCCTTCTATTGTATTTTATGTTAAGAACACGATACGGTGGTTATATATATGATATATATATATATATATATATATATATATAATATATATATATATATATATATATATATATATATATGTTCCTAACACCCCTGTTCACTAAACTAAACAAACTGGAAACTCTTACCTGTTGTCAGTAGTGCCCTCTGTCTGCAATCATGTCATTAGGCTATTAAGATCTCATAAGTACAAAAATATACTATTTATTACCCAAAGCAGTTGATTATAAAATAGGACAAAGTGATTAAAAAGTCATAATAGCAGAAAGCCTAAAACTGCCCATAAAGAAAACCAGTAAGTTAACATTCTACCCTCCTGACTAAGAATTCTCTCCCATACCCAAAATTACAATAAGTTCATCGTATTAGTCAATAAACTGCGGGCTACAAACACGTAAAGCCCTTAGAAATATCCCAGAAAAAACAGAGAATTTAACATTTTGATGGTGATTGGAGTAGTAATGAACAAAAGAGGCAATGTTAGTTGATTTTCAAAAGACTGAAAAGGTGAAATTTCTATCATTTCTATGGACAGTTACATCAAGAAAATTCAAATTACAATTTATTTCTTCCTCTACAGTAAATTTTATAGAAGGGAATAAATTATTGAGGATATTAAGTAATTCCTGGAGATTTCCGTGAACTGGCCAAATACAGAAGATATCCGCCACATATCTAAACCAAATAACTTTTTGGGGCAAAATTCTTGATAAGAGTTTTTGTCTAAAAAAATTCCATGTAAATATTGCTAAGGACAGGAGATAAGGGATTACCAATAGCCATGCTAAACTTTTGTACAAAAAAATCCCCATTAAAACAGAATTTACTATCTTTGATACATAACCTTATGAGACTAATGAGGTTTGCCAAACACTTAAGGGTAATGTCCATGACTGTTCGATAATTCCTCCTCCAAATATTCAAGTAAGTCATCTGCAGGCACTTTTGTAAATAAAGAGACAACATCAAAACTAACCATATTAAAATCAAAATTCAAATTTAAACTATTCAATTTGTTTATAACTTCAACATTGTTTTTAACATTCGTGTTAGAAATGTTTCCTACCAAAGGAGTAAGAATTATTACAAGCCATTTAGATAAATTATACGTAACTGAGCCCACTGAACTAATGATTGGTCTGATAGGGTTATTGATTTTATGTATCTTGACTAAACCATACTAATGTTAAAAACAATGTTGATTTTATAAACAAATTGAATAGTTTAAATCTGAATTTTGATTTTAATATGGTTAGTTTTGATGTTGTCTCTTTATTTACAAAAGTGCCTGAGGATGACTTACTTGAATATTTGGAGGAGGAATTATGAACGTCATGACATTCCCCCACCCCTAGGTGTGGCAAAACCTCATTATCTCATAAGGTTATGTATCAAAGATTGGTCAAATTTTTAGGTTTTCTTGGGGAATTTTTTGTACAAAACGTTTGGTGGCATGGCTATGGGTAATCCCTTATCTCCTGTCCTTAGCAATATTTACATGGAATTTTTTGAGACAAAACTCTTATCAAGAATTTTGCCCCAAAAAGTTATTTGGTTCAGATATGTGGATGATATCTTCTGTATTTGGCCAGTTCACGAAAATCTCCAGGAATTCCTTAATAATCTCAATAATTTAGTCCTTCTATCCAGAAAATTTTTACTGTAGAGGAAGAAAGAAATTGCAATTTGAATGTTCTTGATGTAACTGTCCATATAATTGATATAAATTTCAACCTTTTTCAGTTCTTTCGAAAATCAACTAACATTGCCTCTTTTGTTCATTACTACTCCAATCACCATCAAAATGTTAAATTCTCTGTTTTTTCTGGGATGTTTCTAAGGGCTTTGCGTCTGTAGCCCGCAGTTTATTGACGCTGAAATTAAAACTATTTATGATATTGCAATGAAACTTAAATACCCAAGGACTTTTGTAGATGTGGCATGGAAAAGAGCTAGAAAAACATTTTATTCAACTAATGACAAACTTGAATTTAGTAAGCATAACACTCTAAAATTACCCTATGATGAAAGGTTTTTAGATATTCCTAGAATTTTAAAGCTTTTTAACATAAATGTTGTTTTCAGTAATATTAATGTCAAGAGTTTAGTAATCAAAAATTCTCCTAAAGATCTTCCAGGCTGCATATATGAAATTCCTTGCAAAAAGTGTGATAAAGTCTATTACGGACAAACCGGTAAATCTCTTTCACAACGTCTCAAACAGCATCAATATTCTGTGAGAACTGGGCAAATCTCGAATGCATTATTCGTACATATGAGAGATTTAGACCATCCTATTAACTGGAGTCAAGAAAAGAGCCTTAATCCCATGTAATGACAAAGTTAAAAGGAATATCTTTGAATCTTGTTTCATCAAGTCAAATAATAGAAATGTTCTAAATTTACGTCTTGGTTTATTTAAACTTGATGCTTTTATAATGAAAAAAGTTGCAGATAAATATAAGCAACAAAATTAATATATTCAGTTTTTATATGTTTTGGACTGTAAAGAAACTTTGTAATTTCGGTTAGGGTCAATCTCTTTAGGTTTGTGATATCCGATAATCCTGGATTATCTCTTTTAATTTTTACCCTTTTGACAATTAACCATCTGGTATTCTTGATCTTGTGTTGTACCTGAGACCTTTCTCTCCAATTGTACTTCATTAACTCCTTGACAATGTCTGAGTAAAGACGAAAGCGCTTGGATTTCTGACTGTCATTTTCCTGTGGAATTCGCTTTATATATATATATATATATATATATATATATATATATATATATATATGATCAATGCATTAAGAAAAAGATTGTAATGCAAATTATTGTATAAAAATAGGATTCTATAACAGCATGATTTTGTGAGTGTTAAAAGCGAATTCAAAACATTGAGAATTAGAACACCATTAAAAATGAAATTACAAATTGGGTACACCACCCATCCCCTCCCCTCAGCTATGAACAAAATTCTTAGACAGCCCTCTCAGCTGAAGGCGTCCTCATCGTTACATCCATCTAGAAGAAACCTGGGCACTGGGAAAAAAGTTCAGTTCCAAGTTTCTGGCCTGTAGTGGATAAGCTGACCTAGAAATGTCACATTTATTCTTCAAGAAGTTTTCCAATATCACTTAATGAACTAGAAGACGGTCCAGACATCGGACATTCAGAGGAGTGTGAAACATAAAGTGGCCTCTCTCTCTCTCTCTCTCTCTCTCTCTCTCTCTCTCTCTCTCTCTTCTCATAGCCCATAGCGCTGTCATTGACGATTTGAAGTGACAAATGGAATAGCATCTAAAATTGTTATAACCTTAAAAGCACTCTTTATTTTTTTCATTAGTTCAACAATCGACAACTATATTTCATTTTCTGTTCTGTATTTTAAAAAATAAACGACGCAG
>NC_061100.1:17565009-17580009 GCF_015104395.2 Macrobrachium nipponense | reverse complement strand
TTTTTGGGTTCTTTATGGGCTCTTTTATTAGATGGAATTATGTTGTAACAAAATTTTTTTTTTTTTACCAGTCACATATATATTATAATATATATATATAGATATATATATATATATATATATATATATATATATATATATATATATATATATATATATATACTATATATATATATATATATATATATATATGTATATATTATATATATATATATATATATATATATATATATATATATATATATATATATATATTATATATATATATATTATATATATATATATATATATATATATTCTTTCTCTCTCTCTCTCTCTCTCTCTCTCTCTCTCTCTCTCTCTCTCTCTCACAAACAAACGCACACAGGAAAAAATATTAAATGAATCACAAATTTTTCATGACCTCTTCGCAACTCCGCTTAAACTCAACCTACTTGATTTCATATTGGGACATTTTCTGCTTCCTCCTGCCCTCCCCTCTCTCTCTCTCTCTCTCTCTCTATTCATATAGGTTACTCATATACAAACACACTCACATACACGAACGCACGCTAATTAAAGACCTTAGCTGTGAAGTACACTAAGGATTAATAATATACTGACTGCAATGAGAAATAGCGTTTAGTATTATGTATTAGGCAGCCACAAATTAAAAATTAGATATTGATTGTTCATTAGTAATGTTCAAATACGGATTAAGCCAGTACTGACAAGTTAATTTTTGCCAAATAAAGACGCTTATAAACGAATTAAAAAAATATTTGCATCATATTTACTCTTACAAATCGTGGAATCTTCAGGGATGAAAAATCTGTATCACATCAAGTCTATCTCTCTCTCTCTCTCTCTCTCTCTCTCTCTCTCTCTCTCTCTCTCTCTCTCTCTCTCTCTTTCTTTATATTGGTTACTCACAAACAGACACACACATACGACCACACACTAATTAAGTAATAGATAATTGCCCCAGTTATTTTCACTCCTTACCCTCGGCTTAATTTGATGAGGTTCATATTTTTAATTCTTCCAGATTATCTGGCTATTTTTAGTTTATAACTGTTATTTTTGTATTCCCTCCCATCCCTCCCCCCCCCCCCCCCCTCTCTCTCTCTCTCTCTCTCTCTCTCTCTCTCTCTCTCTCTCTCTCTCTCTCTCTTTCTCTCTCATTGACCGTCTATCAACCTAACTCCCAGGTCTATAATAAACGATTTGATCTGCAATTTTCTTTTTCCTTTTTGTTGAATTTTCTGATGTTTCAGCATTTTTTTTTTTAATTTGAAAAAAAGACGAGGACGAAGATCCATCTTCAATTCAGATAGAATGACAGGCATTAGTACCATGTGGTACGAGTTACAATGGGAGTAAAATATTTCAGAAATAAAGAATTACAGAATAGAATAGCTGTGGAAACAGCGAACAATAGTACTTATTAGTACTTTTGTTAACCAAGTGAGATAGCTTTATTATCTATCTGTCCATATATACATATATATACAAATATAGTATATATATATATATATATAAATATATATATAAATAAATATATATATATATATATATATATATATATATATATATATATATAGATATATATATATATATAAATATATATATATATAAATAAATATATATAAATATATATATATATATATATATATATATATATATATAAATATATATAAATATATATATATATATATATATATATATATATATATATATAAAGTATATATATATATATATATATATATATATATATATATATATATATATATATATATATATATATATATATATATATATATATATGATATATATATATATATATATATATATCATATATATATATATATATATATATATATATATATATATATATATATATATATATATATATATATATATATATATATATATATATATATATATATATATATATATATATATATATATATATATATATATATATATATATATATATATATATATATACATATATATATATATATATATATATATATATATATATATATATATATATATATATATATATATATATATATATATATATATATATATATATATATATATATATATATATATATATATGACTTTTACTGTAATAAAAACACTAAAACACGAACATAAAAGTCCCATAAAACACTATGCTTTGTATACATATACCCCTGTAACATATCATGTCCACATTTTACCAGTGATCACGGGCACAGAAGTAGGTACCCGAAATATATGGTTGCAACGTTCAAATGGTGTTTTATGGCCCTTTGTTACGACCCCTTTGGCCGTAATACAGGTTCTTTATATTTCAATAATCACAGGGATCGTGGGCAGTAAGAGAGTACACAGGGTATGAGGAATGTGGACACAAAACACCAGAACAAAATTAACAATATTTAATTACAAAATACACTTAACACTAAATAAGCCTTGTGAGGAACCTTAACATTAAATACACAAAATACAAGGAGCAAATAACAGCTCACAAGGACTCCTAATACTGAAAGCTAACCCTAACAAAGTAAAGGAAAGGACATAACATGCCAAAGGCTCAAATAATACTACGGGCCCAATAATGAAAAAAACCACTAACCTATAATTATAAGATTGAAGGAAGACTAGAGAAAATAAAGACAGGAAAACCTTAAATCTCCTACCTAACAGTGTTGGTACTAAACTTAAAACTAAATTCAAATAATATTCTGAGGGACAGTAAATACCCAATACCGACAACTCAATACAACATACATATATATACAAATATAATCGATATTTAAATACGCAAATCCTCGCGTATAACGAAGTGCACAGGAGTTCACGGAAGTTGCTTCAACCTCCCAGCAGCTATACGGGGAGCCCACAAATTGTCCAGGTAGACCCAGGGGTCGAGATAATTTCCGAGGGACAACACAGGATAATCACCTCTTACCTGGCAATTGCCTCCCTACGAGCCTCCTCACGAGCCCTTAGCTCTCCTGGACAAGCAGCTGAAGACGGACAGGACAGTGGTTGGCGTAAACGCCTCCTACGTGGCGGGACAGAGACGACAACGTCTTCCGCCAAATCCTCCGGCGGGCCAAATCAGGAGGGGAAAAAGGAGTACAGGCGTCGCAAGTGACGATAACCTGTGCTATCACAGCCGTGATTTTCAAACTCCACAATGCACATATGCCGTAAGATGCTCAGCACATCTACGGAAAACCACTTCCAAGGGAGGTCCGTCGGAGTATTCCTCCAAAAAGGCGTGAGATAAATCTCCGGAAGGCTGCCAACAAAAGATCGTACGTCCAGAAGCTTATACAGGCCCGAACTATTTTCGGCCGGCCGGCCTCCCACTCACAGCACTACAGTTCCATTCCAACTCGAAAACAAAATAAAAACAATCGTTAACACGATAGTTAGGTAATTCACAACAAGAGGAGGAATCACTGAGCAAAAACACTGAACGTTACGTTAACGTAAAAACAATACAGCTGCTGAACTAAATATAAGAGAACACTTAAAACTAAGTTACAAGGCTGATTTAAGAAAATAAACAATCAATAAATTACGTTAATTTGACACCTTCCTCCCCCTCAAAAAAAAAAATATTCAAATAGAATACATTTTTTTAGTACCACAATCATATTACATACTAGAAGATAACCATATAGACAACTTAATCTAAAACATCCTGCAAGGAAAAAAAAAATAGAACTTAATCTAAAATATCCTGCAAGGGAAAAACAATAAGGTGAAGCAAAATTCGGAACATAATGAAACAGACTTAAGACAAAGCCCGAATCCATACATCATTTTAAACATGATTAAAATTGACTACCTTAAATATAATTTTCAATACAAACCCCGAAGGAGAAATGAGAAGGGCGAGGTGAGAAGAGAAATAACATGACTTACATCCTAGAAAGGGCATCAGGAATACAGTTATCAACACCCTTAACATGCTTAATACTTAAAGGAAACTCCTGCAGCTGAAGAGCCCAACGCAGAATCCTCTGGTTAGAACCTTTCATTCTTTCGATGAACACCAAAGGGTTATGGTCCGTCCAAATTTCTACGGGGAAAGGAAAAATTAGTAACATATGGTTTGAAATGAACCAAGGTACGAATTAAAGCTAGTGCCTCCTTCTCGATGGTAGAATACCTTCTCTCAGCATCCAGCAACTTACGACTAAAGTAGGATACTGGACGCACTTCACCATCTTCATGTCTTTGAAAAAGTACTCCACCTATACCCACATCACTGGCATCTACAGCCACAATAAACGGTTTCTGAAAGTCAGGAGACATTAGAATGGGGTTAGACATCAAGACAGTTTTCAGTTTTAAAAAAGATTCCTCACATTGAGAAGACCATACAAACTTTTGTCCCTTCTGCAATAGTTGAGTAAGGGGCTGAGCAATGTCAGAGAAGTTCCGGATGAATCGCCTATAATAACCCAACATACCTAAAATTCTCCGGACCTCCCTACATTGCGCGGCCTTTGCAAATTTAATAGAGCCTCGAGGTTAGCTTGTTTAGGAGTAACCGACCCAAACCAACCTCGTGACCTAGATAACCCACCTTGGCTTTACCAAATTCACATTTACTCAAATTTACAACAAGACCAGCGGCTCTCAAGGCCTCAAATACCTTCTTTGACCTCACCAAATGAGTCCACCAGTCATTGCTGTGAATAACCAAATCATCTATATAAATTTCTGTACCCTCCAGAGCACATATAACTCGGTTCATCAACCGCTGGAAGGTACACGCTGCATTTTTCATCCCAAAGGGCATTACCTTACATTCGTAAAGCCCAAAGGGCGTAACAAAAGCGGAAATCTCACGAGCTCGATCCGATAGGGGAACCTGCCAATACCCCTTTAAAAGATCCAATTTAGTTATAAAACTTAGCAGGTCCTATCCGATCAAGACAGTCCTCGATACGAGGCAAAGGGAAAGAGTCATTCTTTGTATTAGCATTGACCTTGCGGTAGTCACACATGCGAAACTGCCCGTCAGCTTTCTTAACAAGTACAATAGGTGAGCTCTAAGGACTTACCGAAGGTCTAATTAAATCATGCTCCAACATATACTTTATCTCCTTCTCGACAATATCACGTTTTTCTGGATTTAGTCGATAAAGGACTTTGTTTGACTGGGGAAGCACTGCCACATCAACATCGTGTTGGAGCAAGGTCGTTCTACCTGGAGAGGCCTGAAATAAGTCTGAAAAAGAAGATATTAATTTTATCATGTCATCTTCTGAATACCCTCCAGATGCTCCAAACCCTTTTCTAAAGTTTCCAAAATTTTGCATATTAACTGTAAGAGCATCTGAAGATACCTGGCAAAAACAAGTCGGCTGGTTCTTCTAACGTGGTTCTAACACTAGAGACACTGGCTCATATACTATAGCTAGGGGGTTCAAGTGTCTACCAACTGTGTAAGATTTCAATCTATCAATGTGGAATATCCGACACTTACGTTTGGTCCCAGGAGCTTCCACTTCATAATTGACATCAGACAATTTCCGAAGTACCTTCCAAGGCCCCTTATACCTAGGTTCCAGAAAATTGTCAGAGTCTGTACTCAAAAACCAAAACAAGCTCACCAGGCTCAAACGAACGTGCCCTTACTCTTCTTATCATAATTTTCCTTCATTGAGGCCTGAGACAACACCAAATTATCCTGGGCAAATTTCCAGGCAGCTGATAATCTACTTCTCAAGTCCTCAACGAACTCACACATTCAATACTTTCTTATGACTAACCTCTAGCAACTCATGGAAAATTTCTAGAGGACCACGTACCTTATGTCCAAAAATCAACTCAAATGGAGCTACACCTGTGGAAGAATTGGGATGATTACGTATAGCAAAGAGAGCAAAGGGAAGACCTTTATCCCAATCCTCGCCTTGCTCATAACAGTACTTTTTTAGAATAGACTTAAGGGTTTGGTGGAACCTTTCCACTACGCCCTGAACTCTCTGGGTGGTACGGTACACTGTAATGTGCTGAATGGCCAGTTCAGCACATTTACCCTTTAAATACCTTGCTCGTGAAATTAGTGCCACAATCAGTTTGAATTTTACGAGGCAACCCATACCTGGAAAAAAATTAAATTCTATTAGTTTCTCAAACACTACTTTGGATGTAATTTTCCTCATAGGAAAAGCTTCAGGAAACCTAGACGCTCTGTCCATTATAGTCAAAAGAGAGTAAATCCAGATTTAGTTCGGGGCAAAGGCCCAACCACATCAACAACTAACTCGGCAAAAGGATCCCCAATTGCAGGAATTGGATGCAAAGGGCTTTAGGAATAGGTTTATTAGGTTTACCCATCACTTGACATGTTTCACAACTTCCTACAAATTTCTTCACCGAGGATTTCAATCCTGAGCCACAAAAATACTTTGCCAATCTACTATGGGTTTTGCAAACTCCAAAATGACCAGAAAAGGAATCCTCATGAGCTAAACTAAGGACATCATTCTGATATTTTGAAGGTACCACAATCTGTTCTACCCGAGAGGTTTGGTTCAAGCCGTGATCCACAGGACGACTAACTCTATACAACAAACCTCTAATCACACAGAACCTTGGTTTAGTTAAATCATCCGTACCTCCTAATTCATAATTGAATTCAGCCTTCTGAGCTTCAATAAAGCTTACACGGTCACAATCTGGATTAAATATTTTATTCATAAAACTACTACTACTACTACCTACAGACCCGGGTCTCTCTACCTCTACCTCTAAACTACTAAAGTTTAAATTATCCTCATTCTGTAAGGCGGCAGCAGCCTTTGCAGAAGCTCGAGTGGTAATTGCCACAGGACTTGCAGTTACGGACACTATTGGGAATAATTCATAACCTCGGGCATCCAACATATCATTTCCCAAAATGCCGTCAATACCAGGGATGGGGAGCTTTCTACCACTGCCAATTCTGTCACCTTGTGATACCCTGGGAAGAATGCCTCTACCTCCACCAAAGGTGCAGAAACCACTGTATCAGGGAACCCACCCAGGACCACATAATTTGCCAGAATGCTCACCAACATCCTTCAAAACCTTTGACAACACCAATGATCGAGCAGACCCAGTGTCCCTTAAGAAGTTCACTCTGATAACTTTACTATCAACCACCAAACTGCCAGGCCAAATATATTTGTCAAAAAGTCACAAAGGAGAGCTAGTAGGTGATTGGTTTATTTCACCTCCACTACCACTAAACATAACCCTTCCTTCAGTTCCTGGGGAACACTCAACTTCAGCATTAGGGGTAGTAGGGGCATTAGCAATCAAAGATATGGGGACATTGTTGTTACCTCCCCTTCCGTTCCGCTGGAGATACCTCCTCCGGGCAGGACACCGAGCTTGAAAGTGACACTGCTCGTGGCCACCAAAAAAAAAGTTCCCCTAGCTCTACCAACATTACTGGAACTTTGATTACTCTGGGAAAACACCCGTGTGTTCCTTCCACTCGGGTTATTTCCCTGGCTAGCTTCAACCTTTGTTTTAAAGGGGTTATTGGATCTCCAATTATTATTGTTTGGCCTGGCAGGCTGGGATTTAACGACTGATGAGCCAAAACTACTACTACCTACACGGTGTGTTAACACAAACTCATCAGCTATCTGAGCAGCTTTACTTATGTTATATGCTTTTACCTCCTCTAGGTGAATTCTAAGTTCTTTACTACAAGTTTCTTAAACTCCTCAGTGGCATCAGCTCCCTCAAGGAGGAGAAGGAGACCACCTGGCGACTCTTTACCCAGTCGTCAAACTGCTCCTCCTTAAGACGGGCATACTCCACATACGACATAGTATCAGGCTTCATAGAATTCCTAAATTTCAGGCGATAAGCCTCAGGGACCAAGTCATACGCCTTGAGAATTAATGCCTTAACTTTATAGTAAATCTCTGGCTACACTCTCTTCCAAAGCATTATATTGGCGAATGGCCTTACCTACTAACCTGCATTGAATTAATACAGTCCACATCTCAGTGCCAAGACAACCTAGTGGCCACCGCTCAAAAGCCTTAAAGAACTCAGGCACGTTACCCTCATCAAACACAGGCACCAACTTTAATGCCGCACTCATGTTAAACCTATCGGAAGAAGGACCGGTGGGAGTACTGTTAAAGTCAGGGTTAGCGCGTAACCTAGCCCAAGTCTAAGTTAATTCTAGCCATTTCCAACTCATGGCGCCTCGCCCTCTCATTCTCCTCGAATTGTACCTTCAATAACTCTATTCGTTTACAAATTAGGCTAAGGTTCTCATTTTCAGGATTCGTCACAGGTTGCAATGGCTCTGGCTCTACATCAACAAAGGGATTATTAGAGACTCCAGTTTTTTACAGTTAAATTACCTGGACCAGTATAAATAACACCAGTACGAGGGTGTCCTCAATAGTGATAGCCCAGGATTAACACTAACCTCATCAACAGAATTCTCATCATCAGAACTTCCACTAATCATATCCCTAGCCAAATCCTCACCCTCGGCTATACCACGAGCCACCATCGCCTTAACAGACAACAACAACTGAGCCTTAGTGTCCGTGGGTCTAAAAGAAATATTTATCCAACGAGCACAACTCCTCAAATGCTCTTTACTTAATATAGCAAGATATTTTAAACAGTCAACAGAGCCCAAAAATTCGGCTGGGTCAAAACAAAATCCTCCATAATGAATGTCCTACGGGGGGTGAAAGTAAGGTAAGGCAACAAAACCAAATTAAATATTGCAACCTATCCCAGAGTTGCTCCACAAACCCAAACTCTGTGCACACCTGCGTACGATCCTGTCACGGTCGCCAAATTGTTACGACCCCTTTGGCCGTAATACAGGTTCTTTATATTTCAATAATCATAGGGATCGTGGGCAGTAAGAAAGTACACAGGGTATGAGGAATGTGGACACAAAACACCAGAACAAAATCAACAATATTTAATTACAAAATACACTTAACACTAAATAAGCCTTGTGAGGAACCTTAACATTAAATACACAAAATACAAGGAGCAAATAACAGCTCACAAGGACTCCTAATACTGAAAGCTAACCCTACAAGTAAAGGTAAAGGACATAACATGCCAAAGGCTCAAATAATACTACTGGGCAATAATGAAAAAAACCACTAACCTATAATTATAAGATTGAAGGAAGACTAGAGAAAATAAAGACAGGAAAACCTTAAATCTCCTACCTAACAGTGTTGGTACTAAACTTAAAACTAAATTCAAATAATATTCTGAGGGACAGTAAATACCCAATACCGACAACTCAATACAACATACATATATATACAGGGGGTCCTCGAGTTACGACGTTGATCCGTTCTTAAGATGCGTCGTAACACGATTTTCAGCGTAAGTCGGAACATTGAAAAATACCACATGATTTAATGTAAATACCTATCAATAACAACGAGAGAACAATTCCTTACCTTTATTAATTTGATTGGCTTGCACACTGGAGAGGAAGCTGCGGTGCTGGAGAGACTGGGGGAGGTTAGTGAAGAGAAAAAGAACCTCCAGAAGTTGCTGGAGATGCTGAGGCAGGTGATTCTTGAGGTGAGGCAGAACATACTACTGGAGATGCTGAGGCAGGTGATTCTTGAGGTGAGGCAGAACATACTACTGGAGATGTTGGGGCAGGTGAGTCTTTAGGTGAGGCAGAACCTACAGAAGGTGCTGGAGATACTGGGGCAGGTGAGTCTGGGTTAGCAGAACATTCAGAAGGTGCTGGAGATTGTGGGGCAGGCGAGTCTGGATTAGCAGAGGCAGCTGAGGTAGAGGGTACAGGATCTCCTGCAGGCCCTCTCTACCATTTCTTGAAAATACTGCTCCAGGTTAGTCTGAACAGAGAGCGACCTCTTTTCATCCAAACGATCCTTGTAACACTGCATCAAATCCATGACGCCTCTGGAAACCCTAGTGAACCTGTCCAAGTTGGGATCCTGAGCCTCAAAAGTTGACAACGCTTGCTGCAACTCTGCAAAACCTCTTATCAAGGTCCCTGCCTTGTGAAAGCCTTAGGCTCTGGGGTGGGTGCTTCTTCTTCTTCCTCTATCATCTGCTTCTCCAGTTGTATCAGGTCCTCAGCAGATAACTCCTCACTATGAGACTCCAGCAGCTCTGTAACATCATCAACCTCCATCTCCAAATTGATTTCCTTACTCAGGGCAACAACGTTCTTGACAACTAGCTGAACTGTGTCCTCAAACCCATGGAAATCATTCACAAATTGAGGACAAATTTTCTTCCAGACACCATTCATGTTTGTTTGCTTAACCTCCTCCCAGGAATTAGCAATGTTCTTTACAGCATCAAGGATGTTGTAGGATTTCCAAAAGTCCTTCAGAGTCAAGTCCTTCTTGGTTTCAGTTGCCTGTAAAGCCATAGCAATTGTCCTTCGTAGGTAGTAGGCCTTGAACGAAGCAATCACTCCTTGGTCCATAGGCTGTAAAGGGCCGTGGTATTAGGTGGAAGGTAAACCACCTTGACATTAGGGTTGAAGTCTCCCAGCTGGGCAGGGTGTCCAGGGGCATTGTCCAGCACTAGCAACACCTTAAAGGGGATACCCTTGGAGGCGCAATACCGCTCCACACTTGGAACAAAATGGTTTACGAACCAGTCTCAAACACTGCAAGTGTCACCCATGCCTTCTTGTTGGACTTCCAAATTACTGGTAGTTGACCCTTCCAAATGCCCTTGAGTGCCCTTGGATTTTCAGCCTGATACACCAACAAGGGCTTCAGTTTGAAGTCGCCAGCAGCATTACCCCCCCAAGAAGTAAAGTTAGTCCTCTCCTTGCTGGCTTTATGACCGGGTGCTGACTTCTCCTCCTTGGCGATGTAAGTGCGGTTAGGCATACGTTTCCAAAACAAACCTGTCTCGTCTACGTTAAACACTTGCTGAGCAGAATAACCCCCCTCCTTAATTATCTCAGACAACGCTTTAGGAAATTCACTCGCTGCTTTCTCATCCCCACTAGCAGCTTCACCTTGCAATTTAAGGTTATGGTAATTGGCCCGAGCCTTAAATCGCATAAACCAACCCCTACTAGCCACAAACTCTTCACTTTCACTTCCCTCCCCCTTTTCTTTTTTCAACGCTTCAAACAATCTTTTCGCCTTTTCCTGAATCACCATAAGGCTGACTGGGATACGCCGTTGATTTTGGTCTTCCAACCAAAGCACCAATAACCTTTCCATTTCAATTATTAGACCACTACGCTGCTTAGTTATCACTGTCGCTTTCATAGGAGCAGATCCTTTCACATGTTCAACGATGCGCTCTTTATCTTTGATAATGGTAGCAACGGTCGAACGGCTAAGGCCAAGCGAGCGGCCAATGTTTGTTGGCGTTTCTCCCTTCTCAGATCGCTTTATAATGTCCACTTTAATTTCCATGGTGATGGCCTTTCTTTTCTTCGATGCACTACCATCAGAAGAGTCCGCCTTGCGCTTGGGAGCCATAACAAAGAGCAAAAAGTTACAAAAACGATACAACACGAGGGAGAGAGAGGCAGTGTAAACAACCAAAATGGCGTATGGGCGAGGAAGGAGCGTAGCGAAGCGACGCCGTCCTCTCCCCCACAAAGCGTATTCTTCCGCCGTGCGCCCGGAACTAGTTCGCGTTTGTTTACGTTGCTTACGACGCTAAACCGCGTAAGACGGAACGACGCAAAATATTATTTTTTATATTTTTATGGGGGCGCGTTCGTAACCACGAAACATCGTAAGTCGAGACCGGCGTAACCCGAGGACTTACTGTACAAATATAATCGATATTTAAATACGCAAATCCTCGCGTATAACGAAGTGCACAGGAGTTCACGGAAGTTGCTTCAACCTCCCAGCAGCTATACGGGGGAGCCCACAAATTGTCCAGGTAGACCCAGGGGTCGAGATAATTTCCGAGGGACAACACAGGATAATCACCTCTTACCTGGCAATTGCCTCCCTACGAGCCTCCTCACGAGCCCTTAGCTCTCCTGGACAAGCAGCTGAAGACGGACAGGACAGTGGTTGGCGTAACGCCTCCTACGTGGCGGGACAGCGACGACCACGTCTTCCGCCAAATCCTCCGGCGGGAATCAGGAGTACAGGCGTCGCAAGTGACGATAACCTGCGCTATCACAGCCGTGATCAAACTCCACAATGCACATATGCCGTAGATGGCTCAGCACATCTACGGAAAACCACTTCCAAGGGAGGTCCGTCGGAGTATTCCTCCAAAAAGGCGTGAGATAAATCTCCGGAAGGCTGCCAACAAAAGATCGTACGTCCCAGAAGCTTATACAGGCCCGAACTATTTTCGGCCGGCCTCCACTCACAGCACTACAGTTCCATTCCAACTCGAAAACAAAATAAAAACAATCGTTAACACGATAGTTAGGTAATTCACAACAAGAGGAGGAATCACTGAGCAAAAACACTGAACGTTACGTTAACGTAAAAACAATACAGCTGCTGAACTAAATATAAGAGAACACTTAAAACTAAGTTACAAGGCTGATTTAAGAAAATAAACAATCAATAAATTACGTTAATTTGACACCCTTTTATCTTCATGCATCTTTTAATTTATAATGTATGTGCATATATATATATATATATATATATATATGTATATATATATACTATATATAATATATATATATATATATATATATAATAGATATATATATATATATTGATATATTTTATACATATCATAGTATACATATATATACTATTAATCTATATATCATATATATATATATATATAATCCTATGTAGCATAATATATATATCTATATAGTATATATTATATATACTATATATATATATATATGTATATATATATATATATATATACACCATATACTATATATGCTATCTATTTCTATATATATATATATCTATCTTATTCTATATATATATATCTCTATATATATATCTATATATATATCTATATCTATAATATATATATAATCTATATCTATATATATATATACTATCTATATATATATATCATCTATATAATAATATATATATACCAATATGCTAGTATCTATATCCCCATATATATTCTATATATATATATATCCTCATATATCTCTCTATCTATAGATATATATAATTACTATATATATATATATACGTAAACTATGAGGCTAAATAGAAATTGCTTCTTTAAAAGACAGAGGTGCGTATTCTTTTCATGAATATAATCTTTCGAAATTATTTTTCCTATTTTAACGATTGTCAGAGTAGAGGTTTTATTAAGAATTGGTGATGAATAAATGACCCATCTTTCTCTCTCTCCTCTCTCTCTCTCTGTCTCTGTCTGTCTGTCTCTCTCTCTCTCTCTCTCTCTCTCTCTCTCTACAAGTGCTTCGATATCAATGAGAGACTGAAAATAAAACGAAAAAACACAGTCAATCCTTTCATATCATTGTGATAACTCCATCAAAGTCAGCTCCCCCTACTTAAATTAATGGTCTGGTGTTTGGCAAGAAATTTTTTAATAATTCTCATTCCATGCGCCCTAATTGCGAAAGGGATTAATTTTAGCAACAATCACACCCATTTTTCGCCCCAAAGCCAACTGTTTTTAGCTCAACTCCTCATTCTCTCTCTCTCTCTCTCTCTCTCTCTCTCTCTCTCTCTCTCTCTCTCTCTCTCATCACTGCCTAATTCCGTAATTTTCAGTTCCCTGGCGTTTAACCCTTCTCCATGTGATCCATGTTTAATATCTTAATCTGTTTTTGTTAGGGTTACATACCCTCACCCTAACACCCCCCCCCCTTCTCTCTCTCTCTCTCTCTCTCTCTCTCTCTCTCTCTCTCTCTCTCTCTCTTGTCTTCATAATCTCCTTCATTATCTTTTGAGAGATACAATGAATAATCTCTCAGACCGTCATATTTTTTTTTTTTTTTTTGTAGTAAAAGAATATTTTATATTTTACAAACATTTCCATTAATCCCATTATTCAGCCTTTATTATTTGATCTATCTATCTATCTATCTATCGATATTTTTTATGATCTCTCTCCTGATAGAACAAAACTCTCAAGGGTGATTGCTAAAGCATAAGCAAAGCTGTATTTTAGGCAATGAAAGTCTGGGTGATTATGTGAAAATTAGGCTGATAAGTGAAACAATGGGATACTTTAGGTCACTCAGCTCTTAGGACTGTGAAAGAAGGGGAATTGGATTTGGTTGGACAGGAAACTAAAGAGATACAGAATTCTAAAAGCGATGAACGTGAAAGGATCTGAAAAGTGGAAGAGGTACAAGAGTCAAGAGTTGCACTAAGAATAGCCAGAGGGTTGGACAGCAAGACTGAGGAAGGGAAGACGGATTGGAGCTGAAATCAAAGGCTTAAAAGCTGGAAGGACGCTGGAAACACCCTCAGTAATGACTCCAGCGCACCAGGAGAGGTTTACTAACGACGATGCTCACCTACAATCGATATTGAATTTAATACAGCATCAGGGAACGAAGACACCTTTAGGACACTTATACATTGTGATGATGCCTGTCGGGAACCAGAAAGATCAACAGAAGACGATGATACAAAAATCATTAGTTAATTTTCCAGGCAGCGAGATTATTCCAAGTTGGCGGCGAGGTGTAAAATAAATAAATAATGTAGTTGAGAAGAGCACCAACCAGTTATTTAAAAAAAAAAAAAAAAAAAAACAAAAAAAAAAAAAAAAAAGTAGATGAGATTCGGGGAAACCTCCGCTATAAATAGACACATGAAAAAAGATAAGATTTTGATTAAAAAAAGGATAGCACTTTGATGTCGTGCTCTGATATGACAGGATAAAAAAAAAGAACATGGACTCTGTACTGAACAATTTTGTTGCAAGTTTGGAATTTATCAAAAGACAATAACGGAGAATCCACGACACGAATTTGTTTTTGATGCAATGAGATATATAATAGGGAAACTGTTTCTTGGTAAACTTTCACGAGTATACAAGCACACACATATA
>NC_061100.1:17540009-17562509 GCF_015104395.2 Macrobrachium nipponense | reverse complement strand
ATTATTATTATTATTATTATTATTATTATTATTATTATTATTATTATTATTATTATTATTATTATTATTATTGTGGGGAAAAACTCTCTTTCGACTCTATATATAATGTTCTAAGAGGTCCACAATAAGAAAAAATGTTGTGAGTTCGTGTATAATTTGAAAACCCTTCAAATGTTTTTTTTTAATTATACAGGAACCCGCAATATTTTTTATTATTGGGGACCTCTTAGAACATTATTATTATTATTATTATTATTATTATTATTATTATTATTATTATTATTATTATTATTATTATTATTATTATTATTATTATTATTATTATTTTGGAAGAACACCCTGTTTTAAACAAATTCTGTTGAATGAAATATCAGAACTCAGCGAATTAATGTTATATATTATCGTTCCTATTTTTTTTATTACTCGCTCTCTCTGGCTCAGCGATACTTCTAGATAATTGACCAATATTCAGCATTATTTAGAATTCTCGCATAATGAATAGTTGCCAATAACTAAGAAGTATCGCTGAGCCAGAAAAGCGAGTAATAAGAAAAGTAGAAAAGATAATATATAAGACTAATTCTCTGTATTCTGCCATTTGATTGAACAGTATTATTATTACTATTATATAAATATATATATTTTTTGTATATCACAGTCCTCCAATTCGACTGGGTCGTATTTATAGTGTGGGGTTCCGGGTTGCATCCTGCCTCCTTGGGAGTCCATCACTTTCCTTACTATGTGAGCCGTTTCTAGGATCACAATCTTCTGCATGAGTCCTGGAGCTACTTCGGCCTCTAGTTTTCCCAGATTCCTTTTCAGGGATCTTGGGATCGTGCCTAGTGTTCATATGATTATGGGTACAATTTTCACTGGCATATCCCATATCCTTCTTATTTCTATTTTCAGGTCTTGATACTTATCCATTTTTCCCTTTCTTTCTCTTCCTCTCTGGTGTCCCACGGTATTGCGACGTCGATGAGTGATACTTTCTTCTTGATTTTGTCAATCAACGTCACGCCTGGTCTATTTGCACCTATCAACCTATTAGTTCTGATACCATTGTCCCAGAGGATCTTTGCCAGATCGTTTTCTATCACTACTTCAGGTTGGTGCTCGTACCACTTATTACGGCAAGGTAGCTGGTGCTTCTTTCACAGGCTCCAGTGGAGGGCTTTTGCTGCTGAATCATGCCTCTTTTTGTACTGGTTCTGTGCAAGTGCCGGACATTCGCTTGCTATGTAGTTTATGGTTTCATTTTTCGTATTTCACTTCCTACATAATAGAGAGATGTTATTTCCATCTATCGTTCTTTGAACATATCTGGTTCTTAGGGCTTGTTCTTGTGCCGCTGTTATCATTCCTTCAGTTTCCTTCTTGAGCTCTCCCCTCAGTAGCCATTGCCACGTGTCATCACTGGCTAGTACTTTAGTCTGTCTTATGTATTGTCCGTGCATTGGTTTGTTGTGCCATTCCTCTGTTCTGCTTGTCATTCTCCTGTCTCTGTATATTTCTGGGTCTTCGTCTACTTTTATCAGTCCTTTTTCCCATGCTCACTTGAGCCACTCGTCTTCACCGGTTTTCATATATTGCTCCAGTGCTCTGTTCTCGATGTTGACGCAGTCCTCTATGCTTAGTAGACCCCTCCCTCCTTCCTTTCGTGTTATGTATAGTCTGTCCGTATATGCTCTTGGGTGTAGTGCTTTGTTTATTGTCATATGTTTCTTGGTCTATGCTGCGAAGTTCTGCCCTCGTCCATTCCACTTACTGGCACTGCCCATGTGTTTATGGCTTTTATTATATTTCCGGTGTTGAGTTTTGACTTGAGTATCGCCTTGAATCTCTGCATATACTCTTTCCTGATCGTGTCCTTCATCTCTTGGTGTTTTATAGCCCCTCCTTCCATTATTCCCAGGTGTTTGTATCCCATCTCATCTATGTTTTTGATGTTGTTCCCATCTGGTAGCTTTATCCCTTCAGTCAAAACGTGATGCTATGTATAAATAAAGGTTTTTTGCCACGAAAGAAAAAATGAAAAAGCGAGATAGCCGAGTACTTTCGGTCCTGTTCGGACCCTTTACTGAAGGGTCCGAATAGGACCGAAAGTACTCGGCTATCTCGCTTTTTCCTTTTTTTCCTTAGTGGCAAAAAACCTTTATATATATATATATATATATATATATATATATATATATATATATTATATATATATCAATATATATATATATTTATACCAATATATATATATAATATACATACATAGTATACTATGTATATATATATATCTATATATATATACTCTCTATATATGTATATATATAGTATATGATATATATATATATATTATATATATAATATATCTATATATATATATATATATAATATATATATATATATATGATATATCTATATATATATATATATATATATATATATATATATATATATATATATATATATTATGTATATATATATATATATATCATAAAAGCAATTCAGCTCAAATGTTCCTTTATATCTAAAAAATCACTTTACCCTCCCATAATATAGTTTATATATGTACCGGAAGGGGAATTTTTTAATGAATATATTTTCGTCCCCCCATGGGATCGAACCACCGTCCAAGGGGACGGGGACGAAATCAGGACATCCGTGACGCTATCCAATCAGCCAAAAGACGCTAGTCATATCGATTCTGACTTTTACAAATCACCCTCGATCTGGATGCTTTCGTAATTAGAATCGATATGGAACCCCGTCTACCATGTTGGGGCCAATTCGAGCGTTTGACAGCCGTAACCTTTTGTTATGATAATTATCCACATCGAACCGTGATCCATTTATAATATCAATTCAAGCTACAAAAGTCCTTTAATATCTAAATTCACTTTACCCTCCCAAATGATATATTTTCATATATGTCCGAAGGGGAATTTTTTAATTGATAATAATTTCGTCCCCCCCCATGGGATCGAAACCACCGTCCAAGTGGACGGGGACAGAAATCAGACAGTCCCAGTGACGCTATCCAATCAGCCAACAGAGACGCTATAAAGTTCTATCGATTCTGACCGTTACAAATCAACCTCGATCTGATGCGTTTCGTAATTAGAATCGATATGGAACCCCAGTCATACCATGTTGGCCCAATTCGAGCGTTTGACAGCACGTAGCCTTTGTTTTATGAATAATTATCACATCGAACGTGATCCATTTATATATCAATTCAAGCTACAATGTCCTTCAATATCTAAATTCACTTTACCTCCAAATGATATATTTTCATATATGTACCGAAGGGGATTTTTTGTTTAAATTGATAATAATTCGTCCCCCCCATGGGATCGAACCCACCGTCCAAGTGGACGGGGACGAAATCAGGGACAGTCAGTGACGCTATCCATCAGCAACAGAGACTTATTGCTACGTGCTGTCAAAACTCTCGAATTGGCAACATGGCTAGACGGGGTTCCATAAATCGATTCTATTACGAAAGCATCCAGATCGACGGGTGATTTGTAAGGTCAGAATCGATATGAACTTATATGGTCTCGTTGGCTGATTGGATAGGTCACGGACTGTCCTGATTTCGTCCCCGTCCCCGTTGGACGGTGGTTTCGTCCCTGGGGGGACGAAATTATTATCATTAAAAAATTCCCCTTCGGTACATATATGAAAATATTGCATTTGGGAGGGTAAAGTGAATTTAGATATTAAAGGACATTTGTAGCTTGAATTGATAATAAATGGATCCCGGTTTCGATGTTTATAATTATTCATAAAAAACAAAAGGCTACGTGCTGTCAACGCTCCGAATTGGCCAACATGGTAGCCGGGGTCATATCGATTCTATTACGAAGGCCTCCAGATCGAGGGTGATTTGAAGGTCATAATCGATATGAACTTCTTAGCGTCTCCTGTTGGTGAATTTGGGGATAGCGTCACGACTGCCAATTGATTTTCGTCCCCCCGTCCACTTGGACGGTGTTCGATCCCATGGGGGGACGAAATATTACAATTAAAAAATCCCCTTCGGTACATATCTGGGAAAATAATCTTTGGGGAGGTAACAGTGAATTTCGATATTAAAGGACATTTGTAGCTTGAATTGATAGATGGATCACGGTTCGATGTGATAATTATTCTAACAAAAGGTACGTGCTGTCAAACGCTCGAATTGGCCAACATGGTTAGACGGGGTTCCATATCGATTCTAATTACGAAAGCATCCAGATCGAGGGTGATTTTGTAAGGTCAGAATCGATATGAACTTATAGCGTCTCTGTTGCTGATTGGGATAGCGTCACTGACTGTCCTGATTTCGTCCCCGTCCACTTGGACGGTGGTTCGATCCCATGGGGGGACGAAATTATTATCAATTAAAAATTCCCCTTCGGTACATATATGAAAATATATCATTTGGGAGGTAAAGTGAATTTAGATATTAAAGGACATTTGTAGCTTGAATTGATATATAAATGGATCACGGTTCGATGTGATAATTATTCATATATAAATAGATATATACTATATATATATATATATATATCTATATATATATATATATATATATATATATATATATATATATATATATATATATATATATATATATATATATATATATATATATATATATATATATATATATATATATATATATATATATAGATATTATATATATATATATATATATATATATATATATATATATATATATATATATATCTCTCTCTCTCTCTCTCTCTCTCTCTCTCTCTCTCTCTCTCTCTCTCTCTCTCTCTCTATATATATATATATATATATCAAAACCCTTTACTTCATAGCCTCATACGTAATCCAGACGTTGACAGTTTTGATTGACAGGTTCTGGACAGAGGCGATACGTGATTGGCTTAAAATTTAGCCATGACGAAATGGCCAGTGCTATAGGAATCGACATCTGGCTTTGTCCTGTGCATGCAAGTGTTGTGAAAGACATTTCTACCTGGACTGAATTGCAGTGTGAAAATATTCCACTGGTATGAGTGTAGATGACATATTTCTCTCTCTCTCTCTCCCTGTCTGCAACGTTATCGGCGAATGATAAATTCGACATGAAGGGAAATATTTGATATTTTCTAACATAAATCTGACTGGAAAGTACTCAGTTATTCCAGTGATTTTATTCAAAATGAAAAATGATTATTCAGGTATTTTCTACAAAGCATGGTTAAAATTATGGTACAAAGTACGACGACATTTAATACAAAATATTATCAGGTTGAATACAAAATAGGAAAATGTTGTATATCTTTTTAGTTAAAAGTTTGAACTTCATTATTCAAAAATAGTTCATATTTTAGTGATTGTATTGAATTGAAAGTACAGTCGATATATCGCTATATGATACTTTAGTAGGTAAGCTGAAGCTGACAATTAAACCTTGTAATGAAAATAGAAAAAAAAAACTTTATAACATATCTTCAATACTGTTTGTTTCCAGAAATGGCGAACGTTTAGAGCATAATATTATAAAATAATCAATAAAATATACAAAATTATAATAATAATTTTAAAGACAGGATGTCTTGAGATGTTTCACAGAAATATACGTAACCGAATTATGGATACATTTTTTTCTGAATTTGAAAAAAAGAAAGATTATCTTACTTCATATTAATTCGTAGCAAAATTCTGAACACGTTTAGCGTCGTTTTTTTTACAGTTTATACAAATAAACTGCATTTTATGTATTCGTTTTTTTTTAATCCTCAATAATGATTTTTTTTACTGATTTCTATTCTCGTAGCTAAAAGCTCTCTGTTAATTGTTAAAGCATTAAACATTTTTGAGTTCGTCTCATGTATCTGATACACATATACTTTATGTTATGTATCAATTTCTCTATACATGGTGAATCTTTTGGTGGGTTCGAGTTTCGGCAAATAGAAATTTTCTGCTCAGATTTTTCAGACTCTTAAAACATTGAACAGCAAAATTCCTCTCAAATAGCAGGGCTATTCTTCCCAAAATTCCAATAAAGCCTTTTTTTCCCTTCACATTTGCTGCACACACCCGCTCGCGATTAACCAAAGCCTCTTCTATAAATCTCAAAAGTTTAAATTGAAACGTTGGAACGCGGTCGGGCCTTTCATTTGCAATTTCAGACGCACATGATCGAACGAGAAAAGGCTTCAGGTTGTACGTTTCCGTCATTTTTCGTTTTCTGAATTTCTCTCATTCGTTTGGTCCCGGCGACCAAAGCAGGCATTATTTAGAGGCGTTTGCAGCGCCGTCCCTTCGGGCCCTAGCTGCGCCGCTCTCTAGCTTTTTACTTTACGAGATATGCCATTCTTCAGTTTGGTGTCCAACCTCAGTAAGTTACTTCTTAATCCCCATGTTGGACGTTCCCTAGTTTTCCACCTTTTGAACCTCGTACTTCGTCGCCTTTATTTTCGGGCTCTCTATGTTTCGCTGTCCAACCACTCCAACTCCCTCTTTTCATTGATCAATCAATCAGTCAGCCATCGAACGATTGCCTTACTGACAACTCAAAACATCGAACCCCCTTAATACTCGTAAATATTGAATATCTCCATTTCCCCCCACGTAACGTTTGAATGCTATCGTACTGGCAAATTGATTAAATTCACATTCTTATCGTTAGTAGACCTTACCACTCAGAACACAGGCATGCAGACGAACACAGGCGTTTGTGTGAGGCAAGCGTTGGCGCGCGTTATTGCACACACGGACTCGTGCATTTCTCCCGTTCGGATCTCCCGTAAATATCGCTGTTTGTAATCTGCTTCAACCCTTAGACTGAGTGAGCCGTTGTTGTTTTTGTATTCTGATTGTCTTAAATTCCAGAAAAAACCTTCGTATGTCATCTATTAACATGATAGGAATGAAAATGAGTGGCTTTTAATAATAATAGATGGTACGTTCTACTGAGCTTACCCCTAGAAATTTAACGGAATCTCAGAGCTTGCCATAATAGACGATAAATATTTCTGAACGCTTCCTAAAATAATATAAATGCTCGTTGTTATTCTATATTTGTTCTCTTTGTTTAGTGAATGTTCGAAATATTTTCTCAATTCCTACAAAGGTTGTTTTCCGTCGCAGATTTTCTCAAAAATAAATACACCGACCGAGAGCAACTAATCCATCCTAGAAATAAATTGAGACGGAACATCACAAATACCCTGGCAATTCCCAGACGCAAGTTTCATGATTGAAATTAAGGAACCGAATCTTTCATTAAGTTTTACTGCCACATATACCCCCAAGCTCCCCCCCCCCCCCACCCCCCCCACCCCCCGCAGCCCCCAAAAAGAGAAAATAGAAATCATTTACTTTGAATCGACGCTGCAGTTCGCCTCGTCTTTTACGAGATATACCAATTCATCGCTGCATGTATTTTGCTAAATTGAAATGCGCTGGTCGTGTTGGAAGAGCGGAAATGAAATTGAAGTGAAAAGGTAAAAAATTAGGAGGCTTTCTTTATTCGCAGTCCGATATTATAGTATTTGATTGCAGTCATGTGTCTGAATCTTGCAGAATATTACCCCCAAAAAATTACACTCTCATAAGAATATTTACTCAATACTGTATTCAATTAATGAAATTTGAAACTGTTGACAAGAAACATTTAATTCTTCCTCATGTGTTCTCAAGAATTTAAAACCTTCCTAGTCAATATCTATTCTGGCTTATATGTATAACATCATCTTTGAAATGTAGTGGTAACATAATTTTTCTCACACATAATCAGCTGAACAGATGTGATATTCTGAGGCCACTGATGTATTTTATAATTTTCATCCATTACAATTAGCTATAGCCTAAGCCACTAGAATTAAAATCATAGCTTGATTCATTTTAGCATAGTATTCTACTCCGAAATTGTCTTTTAGCGTTTCAAAGTCCATTAATCAATCTATAATTTCTCCATTCAAGACTGATGTTAGCTGCTTCCTAAGGATAAGAAGAGAATCGATATTAATTTTCTTCAATATGATAGATTTTTTTTATTAATGTTCAGACTCTATAATGGAATTTTCTATCCTGAAGTAATCGAGAATCCTTCAAGATATAATATAATATATAAAACAAAAATTAAAAAACTACTAAAGATAAAGGGCAGCAATTTGGTATGTTTGGTGATTGGAGGGTGGATGATCAACATACATATTTGCAGCCCTCTAGCCTCAGTAGTTTGTAAGACCTGAGGGGAGACAGAAAAAGTGCGGACGGAGAGACAAAGAAGTCACAATAGTTTGCTTTTCAGGAAAGTAATAAAAACATTAAGCATATTCTATTCAGAACTAATACGACCTAGTGTAATCAGCACAATTTTCCTGTTTGAAAAACGTTAATTTCGTTATCTGTTATAATTGTTTAATAATTAAATTAATTCTTGATATAGAATTTGAATTAATTTAAATATTTAGACAACTAATTTTCATATATATATCTGAAATATTTTCTCAGTATTTTGAAATTCTCAATTCCATCATAATTAATAGTTTTCAGACATGATTATCCCCTTCATCAAGCATTTGCGGCCCCCCTGGCAGCCATTCGAGCCTCCGCCCCCAAGGGGGGCGTGACCCACAAGATGGAAACCACTGACCTAGAATATATAATAGAAGATAATAATTATCATTATTCACACGAACTTGTTTTATCTAAATTGAAAATGCTTCAATTAGCTGTAAGTCTGGTATTTTTCATTTTTATTCCTCCGATCGAAAACGGGAAATAAAAACTACTCAATCAAAAACAGTCAACTTCTCCCTTATTCAGCGAAGGTCACTCATTACCATTCGGAGTATCTGTAAGCGCATCACAAATATGAAAGTCAAATGAGTTCATTTAAAATTTCCTCGATCGTGAAAATACATTTTCTTGTCAGTTCAGTCCGTTATGTGGAATCATGTATATATATATATATATATATATATATATATATATATATATATATATATAGTATATATATATATATATATATAGGGAACTATTTCTACGTTTCTAACTCAGAATTTCAACCCAAGACTAAAAAAAGAAATTACTATGTCGACTTTTCCAAAGGATTTATGACTAAATGCAAAAAATCAGAGGGAAACTCCCATCTAACAAAAAAAGTCTTTAGTTAAGGATATTAAAAGGAATAACAAAATAAGGGAAGGTTGAAAATGATCCAGCAAGAATAAAGCTTAGTTATTATTACAACGGAGTACATAACACTCGATTTTATTTTGTTTCTAAAGTCTGTTTTAATAAATCAACAGGACAGTCTAAAAGTTATTAAAATTCAGACAAAAATTTCTAAGACAATCATTAGATTCGTTAACAACAACAACAACAACAACAACAACAACAATAAAAATAATAATAATAATAATAATAATAATAATAATAATAATAATAATAATAATAATAATAATAATAATAATAATAATAATAATAATACAATGCACAACTGGAATACAATACTTACAAGCTCTGGAATAAGACTAGCAGAGGTTAATATCAGGAGAGGGATCTTCCAGGGCGACTCACTGTCCCCACTACTCTTCGTAGTAGCCATGATTCCCATGACAAAAGTACTACAAATATGGATGCCGGGTACCAACTCAAGAAAAGAGGCAACAGAATCAACCATCTGATGTTCATGGACGACATCAATCTGTATGGTAAGAGCATCAAGGAAATAGATACCCTAATCCAGACTGTAAGGATTGTATCTGGGGACATCAGGATGGAGTTTGGAATAGAAAAATGCGCCTTAGTCAACATTCAAAAAGGCAAAGTAACGAGAACTGAAGGGGTAAAGCTGCCAGATGGGAGCAACATCAAACACATAGATGAGACATGATACAAATACCTGGGAATAATGGAAGGAGGGGATATAAAACACCAAGAGATGAAGGACACGATCCGGAAAGAATATATGCAAAGACTCAAGGCGATACTCAAGTCAAAACTCAACGCCGGAAATATGATAAAAGCCATAAACACATGGGCAGTGCCAGTAATCAGATACAGCGCAGGAATAGTGGAATGGACGAAGGCAGAACTCCGCAGCATAGATCAGAGAACCAGGAAACTTATGACAATACACAAAGCACCTCACCCAAGAGCAAAGACTATACATAACACGAAAGGAAGGAGGGAGAGGACTACTAAGTATAGAGGACTGCGTGAACACCGAGAACAGAGCACTGGGGCAATATCTGAAAACCAGTGAAGACGAGTGGCTAAAGAGTGCATGGGAAGAAGGACTAATAAAAGTAGACGAAGACCCAGATATATACAGAGACAGGAGAATGACAGATAGAACAGAGGACTGGCACAACAAACCAATGCACGACAATACATGAGACAGACTAAAGAACTAGCCAGCGATGACACAGGGCAATGGCTACAGAGGGGAGAGCTAAAGAAGGAAACTGAAGGAATGATAACAGCGGCACAAGATCAGGCCCTACGAACCAGATATGTTCAAAGAACGATAGACGGAAATAACATCTCTCCCATATGTAGGAAGTTCAATACGAAAAATGAAACCATAAACCACATAGCAAGCGAATGCCCGGCACTTGCACAGAACCAGTACAAAAAGAGGCATGATTCAGTGGCAAAAGCCCTCCACTGGAGCCTGTGCAAGAAACATCAGCTACCTTGCAGTAATAAGTGGTACGAGCACCAACCTAAAGGAGTGATAGAAAACGATCACGCAAAGATCCTCCGGGACTATGGTATCAGGACGGATAGGGTGATACCTGCAAACAGACAAGACGTGACGTTGATTGACAAAGTCAAGAAGAAAGTATCACTCATTGATGTCGCAATACCATGGGACACCAGAGTTGAAGAGAAAGAGAGGGAAAAAATGGATAAGTATCAAGATCTGAAAATAGAAATAAGAAGGATATGGGATATGCCAGTGGAAATCATACCCATAATCATAGGAGCGCTAGGCACGATCCCAAGATCCCTGAAAAGGAATCTAGAAAAACTAGAGGCTGAAGTAGCTCCAGGACTCATGCAGAAGAGTGTGATCCTAAAAACGGCGCACATAGTAAGAAAAGTGATGGACTCCTAAGGAGGCAGGATGCAACCAGGAACCCCACACTATAAATACCACCCATTCGAATTGGAGGACTGTGATAGAGCAAAAAAAAAAAAAATAATAATAATAATAATAATAATAATAATAATAATTATAATAATAATAATTCCTTACAAAGATTCCGAGTAGGAATTAGAACAAAATCACCAAGAGAATTCTTGCATTAGGCAAGCTCTGGAAATATTTGTTTCAAGCCATAGTTCAAAAATAGTAAATCCGTGTACAAGTAGGAAATGCAACCTTTTTTGAATCTGTGACACGAATCAAGTCTAGTTTCAGATTGAAACGATTATTAAAAAATGGTCTAAATCCTACTTAGTTGGAAATGGCCATTAAAGGCCTTAACTATGTACTCTAGTGATTGAATGTAATAAGAAATAACCATTAGTATTATATATTAACCGGTGCTTTAAAAATTAGGTATGAATGCTCATTAATCATGTTCAAATATAGATTGGAGTGAGATTAAAGACGATTACAAACGGATTAAAAAAGACATCGTTTTTATTCTTATAAGGCATGGCAATCTTCAATGATGAAAAATCTATGTCAGATCGAGTCTCTCTCTCTCTCTCTCTCTCTCTCTCTCTCTCTCTCTCTCTCTCTCTCTCGCATGAATGATTATACAGTCTTAATCATCTTTCGAAAATAGTTGAAAAACATTATCATAATTTTGTAAATGATCAAATATTAGTTCATAATCATTAACTGTGAAATCTGTTACAGAGAAAGACAGACACGCACAAACATACAGAGAGAGAGAGAGAGAGAGAGAGAGAGAGAGAGATAGAGATTGACATTAATTGCGCCTTTATTGGAGCCATTTAAGAAAAGTAGACTATTAATGCTAAAATTAAGAGAGAGCCTTGATGTTTATCTTAATAAGTTCCTTTCATATTTGAATAGTGACAGGCAATAATTGGCTTTCTTGTGTTTGATAAAAAAGCAATTTAAACATCGTACATTGTATACTTATTTGTGTGAAGTGGAGAGAGAAGAGAGAGAGAGAGAGAGAGAGAGAGAGAGAGAGAGAGAGAGAGAGAGTCTTTACATTTTGTTCGGGCTGCCCCAGGTCCCTAAGTGCGAGGCACCTCTAATGTCTATCAGAGAGTTGCTAATGCATCTTTCGGTATATTTTGCATCTTCCATTCTTGGATGATCTGGGATGCAGCTTGGATATTTGTCGAGCTTATTCTTAAACACATCTACGCTTACTCCTGATATATTCCTCAGATGAGCTGGCAACGCATTGAATAGACGCTGCATTGTCGATGCTGGTGCGTAGCGGATTAATGTCCTGTATGATTTCCTTAGTTTTCCTGGTATAGTTTAGGGCACTATTGATCTACCTCTGCTTGCTCTTTGTGATATTTTTAGCTCCATAATGTTTTTGGCAATTCCTTCTATCTGTTTCCATGCCTGTATTAACATGTAGCGTTCTCTTCTCCTTTCTAGACTATATAATTTTAAAAATTGTAGTCTTTCCCAGTAGTCAAGATCCTTAACTTATTCTATTCCAGCTGTAAAGGAACTTTGTACTTTCTATTTGTGCAATATCTTTTTGGTAGTGTGGGTACCTTATCATATTGCAATATTCAAGTAGACTACGTACATAAATTTTTATAATGCATAATCATGTGTTCAGCTTTTCTCGTTTTGAAGTGCCGTAATAATAGAATTGCTATTTGATAATTGCATAACATGTTCCTATTCAACATCGCACCAAGGTCTTTAATTGCTTCCCTGTCTCGTTATTAGGTCCCCTACATGCATTTAGCTTTCCTTCTTTATCTCCACAATTTATTGATTCAAATTTATCAGAGTTGAATACCATCCTATTTACCTCTGCCTATTCATATACTTTGTTAAGGTTTCTATGTAGCCAGTTCCTATCTTCATCACAAGTAATTTCTCTACTTATTCTTGTGTCATCGGTGAAACTACTCACTACCGAGTCCTGTTTATGTCTGCAATCATAATAACAAACAGCAATGCAGATAACACCGTACCTTTTGGCACACCGATTTCTCATCGTTTGCATTAACTATCTGTTTTCTGTTGGGTAAAAATTATTTTATCCATATTCCTATTTTGTCCACTACATTAAGTTTTCTAATTTTCTTCACTAATATATTATGGTCTACCTTGTCAAAAGCTTTTGCCAAGTCTAGATAAACCACATCTCTTTCTTTTTCGTTTATCATATATGTTCTCATGGTGGACTAACAGTTGGGTTTGTGTACTTTATCCGGGTACAAAACAATGTTGTCCTATATTAAACAAATTATTCTTTTATTAAATGTTTCATAATATTTTTCTTCATTACCCTTTCATACACTTTCATAATACGTGATGTTAGACTCACAGGTCTATAATTACTTGCCTCTAGTCTTGATCCACTTTTGAAAGTAGGGGTAATATATGCTAATTTATGCTCATCATAAATCTTGCCTGTACCTACACTTTGCCTTAATAATATTACAAGCGGCTTTGCAATAAAATTAACTACTTTTTTTAACAAAATGGTAGGGAAACCATCTGGCCCAGCTGCTGATCCATTTTTAATTTCATTAATAGCCTGCACAATAACGGCTTCATTAAAATCTATGTCTGATAAATATTCACTATTTTCATCCCTTATTTCTGTATCATTATCTTCATTATCAATTCTAAAGGTAAATTCTCTCTTATATCTTTCTGCTAATATGTTGCATATTTCCTTTTTTTCATTCGTTAATCCATTTCTATTCTTCTTTTATTCATCTTTTTTGCGTATGAGTATAATAGTTTGGGGTTTTGCTTGATATGTACAAGGGTTTTTTTTCCAAGTCCTGTTTTTCATTTTCTTTTGATTGTATAATCTTTGGTTCTGCATTTTCTATCTTACTTTTTAGTTCCACCACTTTCCATACATTCTTTTCTTTCTACCACTGTTTTTTCACATTCTGGGTTACTATATTTCTCATATATTCTTCCTTGTTATATGTCTTTTCCATATATCGCGGTTCCCCCTTGATTCCTATTTTTTCTATCTGATCTATACGTTTGGAACCCTTTTATTTGATCATCATTACCAGTCTCTTGGGAATACTAGGTTTCACTTATATTCATTATATCTATTTTCTTTTCGATTCAATTTGAGTTAGTTCTTCTAAGAACTCTATTTTTCTTTTTGAGTTACTCATAACTAAACCCTGTGCATTCATCACTATGATAGTTTGCGTGTTATCTCCTTCATTTAATATGGGTAATAATAAAGATTTTCCCATGTCTCTTTCCTGTTCTGGTATGTTGTTCTTTTCTTCATTTCCAGAAATTCTGACATTAAAAAATCCAACTTTTCCAATATATTTGATCTTCTTCATAATTATTCATTTTGTGCATGAATCTGCAATTTTCTCCATATCTGCACCATCCCCTGGCACTGTATCTTCGATCTGATGCTTGCATTCTCGATGCTGACATTCCATAGCACGATGATGGGTTGTTTTTTTTTTCCTTCACCTAATGTTCTTTGTTCCTTTCTTTATTTGTTTCTCTTTTATTTTGAATTTTATTATTTAACTGATTTTGATTCATGGCTACAGGGTGCATATATTTACATTTTTTTTTGAACTTATACCATTTTCCTTCTTTTAAGTTTTTGCATATTTTTGGATGCAGATCTCTGCATTCATCCTCATAGCCGTCTAGGTATGCAAATTTGCCATTTTTCTCATTATTGTGATATACCTTGGAATGTTTGTAGTAACATCTTTCACATAATCTGCAACTCCCTCTTTCCAAAGGGTGCACACTGTGTCTTTCTTTTCTTTTTTTTTCTTGCTCTTTCCCATCAGTATGAAGATCTGGGTAAAGCCTCTTCAGAATTTTATTTTGTGTTGTCATGTCGTAATTTATTTCATCATATGTATGCTGCTGTATGTAGTATCTATGAGTATCTCTGCATTCATTACTTTTTTCTATCATTTCAGTTTTATTTTCTTCTTTTTCATTTTCCTCTTCTTCCTCTTCCTCATCTTCTTCATCCTCTACTATTTGCAAATTAAGTCTCGATTTTATAACATTATCTATCCATGATAGACATGTTGAGCAAAATACTCTTGTATACTTACTTTTATTTTGCTGGACTTTTGCGCATTGAGGATGTGTGGTTATGTTGCATGCATAGCATTTTCTGATCAGGTTTTATGGATTGACAATGCTATACCACCCTTACATAGTTTGCATGCTTTAGGCATTCTTTTTCCTATTGCATCAATTAGTATATTCACAATGTTCACCTTATTCATTTTCTTTGTTGGAATGTGTTTATTGATGTCAATTTTCTTTATGAGTCTCTTGACCATTTTAATTTTATTTGGTACTCCTTCAAGTATTTTCATAATATTTTCTGCTGACTTGTTCCAGTTTGAACGATCATATCCTTCCAATATGTCTATGAAGAGTTTTGCATCTTTTTGGTTGAGGGCTGTTATTGATTTCATAGATGAGAAATGCCAGCTCCCTTCCTGCTAGCTCATCATATTGCATATCTGCAGGACAAGCAAGATTTCTCCATTTCTTTCCACAGTTGGAGCTTAGTGCCATCCTGATCGAATTTACAATAATTCACTCGATAAACTAACTTAGTAGACACTTTATCCTACTATTCTCACACTAATCTTATCACCGACAAATCGCGAACACTTCTAGATGTAATTCGTTTTCTAGATGTATGTTAAACTGTGATATCGGTTGATTAATCAGACTGTGCACAGGTATGTCCCACCAGGCAAAATGGCACTAATCGAGAGAGAGAGAGAGAGAGAGAGAGAGAGAGAGAGAGAGAGAGAGAGAGAGAGAGAGAGAGAGACAGAGAGAGACAGAGAGAGATATCATATTTCCTGAACAATTTTTTCCTGGACGAAAGAACATTTGGGATGCATGATGCTTAATAGATATACAAGCATATTTCTTATTTTAGAATTCTGCATCCACTATTGCTGTATTAACTACCATTTTCAATAGCAGATGAATCATGTCTCTATAAAAACAACCCCACAGGGGCCACTGACCAGAATTTCAGGCGCCTTATAAATATGGTGTTCATTTGTAAGAAATAGCAAAAAGTGAAGGGGAATACAGAAAGAAGGTATCAGGTATTAAAAAAATTATAATAAAGGAATAGAAAAAGACCTAAATGAATGATTTAATAGCTCTGAGAACCACTGAAGGGTACTAAAGCATTATATCATTGCATCTTCACTTGAACTTTTTGATGTTCTAATTGTACAAAATCGTCAAGAAAGAATAAAAGACCTCATGACTGAGAGGTTATGTACGTCCTACGTGGAGACAACACTTTTCGAGGAAGCCAGAGTCGAATACAAGAGACAAAATCCTCAATGAAGGAAACACATCTGATTGACAGAGCGTAGGGAGCAGGTGGAAAAATCATCAGGTGAGAATTAGTGACATTCGGTGTTCATCTCAGCGGATTCTCTGACGGGTGTTTTTGAGTCTGGGAGTCTAACTTGGATACGGATCTTTCTCCTTTTGTATATATGTATGTATGTATATCATATAAGACGCCCTGCCAGGAGGTACAAACATCACGTGATACCAGCTATACCAGCCTCAACAGCAGCTGTAAACCATAGACGACTCCGGCCTGAAATTGAACTACGCCTACGGAATAATACTGGCGCCGATTACGACCCTTGCTTGACCTGGCCCTGAGATCTGTTTTAATATAATAATAATAATAATAATAATAATAATAATAATAATAATAATAATAATAATAATAATAATAATAATAATAATAATAATAATAATAATAATTTCATTGCAAAAGGAAAAATAATCCTAATATTTCACTACAGTTATAATAATAATAATAATAATAATAATAATAATAATAATAATAATAATAATAATAATAATAATAATAATATTTTCTTTGTATATGCAAATGCCTTAAAAGAAAGTACCAAATTAAATTAGACCATTTTATAATACGTTTTTTGAGTTCTGTGAAAAAATAGAAAGCTCTGAATATTGGTTTGGAATTAAGTCCTTCTGAAGGTTATTCATTAAAGTGTTGGTTTTCACTGAATAACGACGATGGATTCTTATCAGTTTTTAGCAAAATGATCTGAGTGAATAAGTGATTAAATGAATAGTGTTCTAAATATGCAGATGCAGTTTTATTTAGATTAAATAAGAAGCGTTGTTAGCACACAACAGGCGTTGAGTGGCAAGTATATACTATTCATTTTCAATGTATGATGTTATCGTTTATCTGTCTTGTATGTAGGAATTGGCTGAAGTTTTTTTTTTTTTTTGTAACAAAATAAGGAGACTTTTTAGTACATATAGAAGTTGGCAGTTAAGACTATATTCTACAGTTTATTTCATAATACATTGTCCTTCATCTCTCCTTTATGCATACTTCTAATGAAGTTTTACTTAAATAAAATAAGAAATAGTTTTAGTACGTTTAGATAGGAATATACTCCTCATTTTTACATTATTTAAAACATTGTCCTTCCTCTATCCTTTATGCATAATTTTAATGAAGCTTTAGTTAAATAGAATAAGACACAGTTTTAGTATATTCAGATAGGTATATAGTCCTCATTTTGACATTATTTTGTAGCACGTCATCTGTCCTGCATTTATAAATTTAATGATCACATAGATTAAAGAAAAAAATGAAAATATATAACCGAGTGAAGTAATATATATAGATGGAGCAGAGGGTTTGGGAATTCATCTATAAAGCCGCCACAAAAATTATCCTTTCGCTTAAAGGCCTTCTGAAAACGTCTTTGTAACCGAATATCATTTCCTTTAGTTACACCTTATCATTTATAATTGGAATTACATTCAGATTCACCACGATTCATCCCACTGCTTCGTAGGCTCTCCATATTTCAGAAACTAATCCGATCTCGAGGTTAATCTCATCAGAGGTGATTCATTCACTCCTGCGCCTTCCCTCTCACATAATCTCCTCTTCCCTTCCGGTGTGTTCTCACTTCTGAGAGAGGAGGAGACACAGACGGCTGCATCTGTTAGCTAGAAGAATGGAGGAACGAAATTTAATCGAGATTCCACCACCTCACCGCAGTCATTAGACTCGACACTAAATTTCTTCTCCAGCTCTTCCCAAGGTGTTTTTTTGGGCCACGAGTTTCAACACTTACCTTCGGAATATAAATGGACTGAAGGAATTGGAAGGAGATTTAGTCTGGCCTTTGTTTGTTCCCTCTTCTTGTTAAAAGGGCGTTGGCACCTCCAGAGATTCCTGAAGTCAAGTGTAAAAAGCTAGTTTAATTCCCATTTTAAAATTGGAAAACAAATTATTTTCTCTTGTCAGTTAATTTCAAATTTAATGATGCCATTCGTACTGCCCTCACAATAAATATAAACCCTTATCATAAAGTCTATTCGTGAAAGTACATATTCTGTATTCCCTGCAGTTCAAGATTCCATTTAAAAGTAGAAGACAAACTATGTTCCCCACGTCATGAATTTTCAAATTTAATGATGACAGTTGTACTGTCCTTACACTAAAGAATATCCCTTAGAATGTATGATGAAGGTGGTAAACATTAGGAAATGTTGTTTGATATTTTCCATAGATTACATATTATATTTTCCATAGTTTACATATTAATCTTGAGACGATTTCGCAAAAGCAAGAACTCGTTGAGAAATAAACTATTAACTGACTGACCCAACAAGAATAATTCTTTCCCCTCTCAGCAATGATTATCCTTGAATGAAGGGCTTTGTTTGTTCTCAATATTTTAATTCGAATGAGGTTAAAAATAAAGGTACATTTCTCAGTTTATACGGCATACATTACTCAAGGATTACATTCTCATGAAAATCAATTTGTGAAATATTTTTCAAAGATTGCCTTTTCATGGAAATCAATAGATAAATATTATATTGCAGTGTCATGAAAATCAACATGACAAATATTATTCTGATTGCATTTCTTGACAATCAATAGACAAAAATAATATTATTCAAGGAATGCATTCTCATGAAAATCAATAAACAAAAATTATTCAAAGAGCAAATATAAACCAAAAATTGCATTTTCATGAAAATCAATAGACAAATATTATTGAAACATCTCATTTTCACGAAAATTAATGGACACAAAAAAATTAATATTATTCAAAGATTGCATTTCCACGAAACGCGTACCTTTATAAATACGTGACTACGAGTGAATACTGTCCCTTTATAGCAGAAGTTGAAATAAGAATGGAACTGGGTTCTGTCACAAATGAATTACGATCAAATCTTGCGCGTGGGCTGATTCATTAGTAAAGGCACTGACGCGGAAGAAGGCTACACTTTAAACAGCTCTATAATGATTACCTTTTTTGGAGACTTCTTTCTTCTAGAAATAATCTGTGGCAGACAGTCGAAAGTTGCTCTCTCCGTTTTGTGTTCATGCAATGAAATGATTTAAGATTCGGGATCATGGTATTCAAAAGATGTTGCTAGTTTGGATTTACTGAAATGATAATATTTCCGCCATTTTTCAGAAATGAATCAAGAAAGGACACACAGAGATAGAAAGGAAATTGACTTGTCATAAATTTTGCCAACGTTTGGACAATCATTACTAGTAGTATATACGTAAGTCTTAGAGATGTATGGGCTATAAATTAGCATTAGAGTAATAATTATATTGTCTATAAATAATCTATAAAATATAATTATATTTGTGGAATAAAATCCTTAACTTGCAAAGCAAAAATGACGAGCAATTTTGAATATCAAAATACATTTATAAAAGATGCTAAATTCACGATCATGGCTAACTTTAACCTTAAAGAAAATAGAAACTACTGCAATTTGGTATGTTTGATGATTGGAGGTTGGATGATCAACATGTCAATTTCCCCTTCTCTTGCCTAAGTAGTTTTCTTTCACAGACAACTAAAAGCATATGCCGAGACAAGCTGCTCTAGTGTAACTCCATGTCAGGCTGAACAGAAAGGTTTGCAAGTCACGGATAGGAATCGTAAGGAATTAATCTTATTACAGGAGAAACAAATCCACATTTAGATAACTGTACAACTGTACAGAGAACTTTCGAAAATTTGTACGGTTTCCCTTTTCAGTCTGACGCGAAATAAGGATACTAACAAATAAAAGCATAAAGCAAGCTAGTGAAGTTGTTAAGACTCGTGGCTACTATGATGATTTCTAAATCTTCTCATCCTTCTTGTTATCCATCAGTGGCTTGTTTACAAATTTCTTAGAAAAAAGAGGTAAATGGACTTTACTCTAAGCCTGGTGACACAAGAAACGGAGAGCTTGCGATCAGGAAGAAAGTAGTGACATTGAAATTTATGTACGACTGAGGAAGCTAAATTTTTTTTTCAGAAGAAGCACTTAAACAAAACAGTAAGAGAGATAATAAGTATCAAAAAAGATATGTCAGAAAATCATGATCTGTCGCCTGTCTCGAAACCGCCCGAGAGAAAAGACCGAGAGTCTAATGATTGGATCGGAAGTGCGAGCTTTTATTAAATTTCGGAATGCGAGCTTCGTAAAAAAGGTTAGAGGAGAGTTTGAAATAAAAAAGACCTTTCTTTCTTTTCTTAGAGAAGGTTTAAAACGTTCAGGACTATTAATTAGAAGCCAGTAGGGGTGCCAAGTCAAAAGGCGAAAACGATAAAAAGCAATTTGAAGGTACAAAGAGAATCACAGATTTTTTTTTTTATGTCTGTTCAAAGACATTTTCTCTCTACATGACTTGGCAGCAATGGATATAACTACCATTGTAAGGATCTCTCTCTCTCTCTCTCTCTCTCTCTCTCTCTCTCTCTCTCTCTCTCTCTCTCTCTTATCAACGAAATAAGTCCATACCAAAACCGAAAGCTGTCTCTCCTACTCACTCACTCATTCTCTCTCTCTCTCTCTATCTCTCTCTCTCTCTCTCTCTCTCTCTCTCTCTCTCTCTCTCTGTAATATAAACCAACTAACCCCAAAGTCAAAATCTCTCTCTCTCTCTCTCTCTCTCTCTCTCTCTCTCTCTCTCTCTCTCTCTCTCTCTCTCTCTGTATTATAAACTAAGTAAGCCAATATCAAAATCTCTCTCTCTCTCTTTGTCTTATGAAACAACTAAGCCCATATCAGAATCTCTCTCTCTCTCTCTCTCTCTCTCTCTCTCTCTCTCTCTCTCTCTCTCTCTCTCTCTATCTATCTAAATCCATACCAAAATGAAGAGCAATCAGAACTTCCCAATAATAGTTTGATTGTTTGGCCTCCTCCCTGAGGGCTGTCCAACTCCATTTCTGCAAAGCTTCATATACCTCTAAGCGAGGAGGGAGGGGGAGGGGGTGTTAGTGTAGTGTGAATGTAGTTTGAAGCGTCCCATCGGTCCCAAGATGCAGCCACTTTTTAGATTAACTTTGTCTTAATTTCCGTTTTCTATTTTCCAGTGTTGTTGTCCAAACCTCTCGAACAAATATATTACTTCCTTGTTTATTTGTTCGGTTTTCTCTTAGTTCCACCTTCAGCTCTTTGTACCTCATCCTCTTTACGTTCTTCATCTTTTTATCACCTAAATTTCATTAATCCACCAATGCCTCATTTTCACCCTAAAAGAACATTAACATTCGGACGAGTTCCAAGTCAAAAAAAGGGTGAAGAAGAAGAATCCAGGCTCTTTTATAGACGGCATTAATATTCTCCATTTTCTGCACCACTGAAATTTCACGTTTTTTAAATCTAATACGGCAGCTTCCAGAGATGTTGCCAGCTCAAAGGCACTGTGATTTTCGGATGCTGTTTAAATTTGAGTTTCATTCTTTTTAAAAATCTACTCTAACATATTTTGAACAAAGCGTTCCATTTAATTCTTTGACGTTAAATCAGTCTAAATAGAACGATTATTGCTATATCGAAGTTCTTATATATATATATATATATATATATATATATATATATATATATATATATATATATATATATATATATATGTATGTATATATATATATATATATATATATATATATATATATATCTATATATATATATATATATATATATATATATATATATATATATACATTGAATAGAATGGCTTTCTCACTGTTAACCAGCTTTTTTGAAATTGCTTCATATTTTCTAATTATTTTCTTTACTTCATTGTTCAGGTTACTCCAGTATTTTTACACGCGACAGCTGTTTCGTCAACCTATACGTATTGACGTTTTCAAGCGTACTGATACAAATATGTTGTTGTTTTTTATTTAGCTGACCTTGTGTCAGCACGGGCTCTTGCTCACAGAGCAGCCCGTAAAAGATACAAATATGAGCCTACATGTATGAGCCTACATGCGTTTTGTGAC
>NC_061100.1:17520009-17530009 GCF_015104395.2 Macrobrachium nipponense | reverse complement strand
AATCGCCGAAATAAATCCTCTGCAAAACGTTTATGTTGTCGCACTACTCACGGATATTACTGAAATTAACTTCAGGGCCAGATTAACTTCCAACACAACGTCCCCAAACCCCCGCCCACCCCCTGGTGGGGTTCCACAGGTGAGGCAATCGTTTGCGACTGGGCATGGCATATGCACTGACTTCTTCTTCTTCTTATTTTCTTGAATATTCCTCATCTTCTGCTTTGCCATTTTTTTTTATTAAATGTTAAAAACTATATTTCTTTTCGTCTGTTAGTATTTGTTAAAAAGAAAAGGGAAAATTACATATGAACTTTATCACCAAATTATATGGCAGACATGTTTATATACACACTTATATATGCATGTATATATATTCATGTATATTTATATATATACATACATACATACATACACATACATTCATATATTATATATATATATATTAAAATTATATATATATATATATATATATACATATATAATAATATAATATATATATATCTATATATCATATATATATATATATTAATCTATAATATATATATATATAATTATATATATATTATATATATATATATATGTATGTATGTTTGTGTGTGTGCGTATTAGTGTATGTATACAGGTATGTGTGTGTATGTATGTGGTTCTAAGCACTTGCTTGCACGAATATTTATATATACCTCATTATATTATCGGCAAATGGATTGCCAATACGTTCCTATTTCGAATCTTAACTGTGGAATTTGCAAAGAGCAAATTATTAAAACTCTTTTCAGTTGCAAGTGTGCACCCAGATATTCTTTTATTTACCTAAAACTTACACAAAGCGTAACTATTTACAGCCTGGGACGCAATGTTACCATGCATAAACACCACAGGCGGATGGACAGATGGAAAAAAACAGAGTATAGGGAAGAGCCAACATGGGGAATAATAAGTAACACTTAGAGAGGCTGGAGAGCAAAACTGAAGAATGGCATATCTCGTAAAGTAAAAAGCTAGAAAGCGGCTCAGCTAGGGGACGAAAGGACGGCGCTGCAAACGCCTCTAAATAATGCCTCCTTTGGTCGCCGGGACCAAACGAATGAGAGAAATTCAGAAAACGAAAAATGACGGAAACGTACAACCTGAAGCCCTTTCTCGTTTGCTCATGCGCGTCTGAAATTGCAAATGCAAGGCCCGACCGCGTTCCAACGTTTCAATTGAAACTTTTGAGATTTATAGAAGAGGTTTTGGTTAACCGTGAGCGGGTGTGTGCAGCTAATAAGAAGAAAAAAACAAAAGGCTTCATTGGACGCGGACCTCTATGGAATTTAGAGAAGAATAGCACTGTAATTTGAGAGGAATTTTGATGTTCAGTGTTTTACGATTGAAAAATCGGAGCAGATGTGAAGTAATGTGAAGTAAAGGAATAATTTTTTTTTTTTTCAATTAAGAAAAAATGTATCCATAATTCGGCTACGTATATTTCTGTGAAACATCTCAAGACATCCTGTCTTAAAAATCATTATTATAATTTTGTATCTTTTATTTCTTTTTAATATTATGCTCTAAACGTTCGTCATATCTGGTAACAAACAGCATTTGAAGATAAGTTATAAACCGAGTAATTCGTCGCCTTTATTTTCTGGCTCTCTATGTCTCGCTGTCCAACCACTTCAACTCCCTCTTTTCGCCGTCGTCAGCACTGAATGGACGAAAGTGTCCCAAACGCTTGGCTTGACAGCGTATAGATTTCACAAATCAATCAGTCAGCCATCAAACGATCACCAGACTGACAACTCAAAACATCGAACCCCCTTAATACTCGTAAATATTGTATGTCTCCATTCCCCCCATGTAACGTTCGAATGCTATCGTACTGGCAAATTGATTGAATTCACATTTTTATCGTTATTAGACCCTACCACTCAGACCACAGGCATGCAGACGAACACAGGCGTTTGTGTGCGGCAAGCGTTGGCGCGCGTTCTTGCGCGCGCGGACTCGTGCAATTCTCCTGTTCGGATCTCCCGTAAGTATTGCTGAGTCGGTAATCTGCTTTGACTCTTCAGATTGTTGTTTGGATTCTGATTATATTAGATTCCAGAATAAATCTTTGTATGTCATCTATTAACATGATAGGAATGAAAATGAGTGGCATTTAAAAAACATATGGTAATTGTTACTGAACATACCCCTAGAAATTGAACGGAATCTCAAAGCTCGCCATGCCATAATATAAGATAATTATTTCCGGGTGTTTCATTAATAATATAACTACACTTTGTCATTTTATATTTGCTGTCTATGTTTAGTAAATGTTCGAAATATATTCTCAATTCCTACAAAGGTTCAGAGCAACTAATCCATCCTAGAAATAAATTGAGACGGAATCTCACAAATACCCTGGCAATTCCCAGACGCAAGTTTCATGATTAAAATTAAGGAACGGAATCTTTCATTAAGTTTTACTTCCACGTATACCCCCAGGCTCCTACCCCCCCACTCTTGCAGCCCCCAAAAAGAGAAAATAGAAATCATTTACTTTGAATCGACAATTGAAATGCGCTGGTCGTGTTGGAAGAGCTGAAATGAAATTGAAGTGAAAAGGTAAAAAATTAGGAGGCTTTCTTTATCAGCAGTCCGATATTATAGTATTTGATTGCAGTCATGTGTCTGAATCTTACAAAATATTACCCCCAAAAAATTACACTCTCATAAGAATATTTACTCAATACTGTATTCAATTAATGAAATTTGAAACTGTTGACAAGAAACATTTAATTCTTCCTCATGTGTTCTCATGAATTTAAAACCTTCCTAGTCAATATCTATTGTGGCTTATATGTATAACATCATCTTTGAAATGTAGTGGTACCATAATTTTTTTTCACAGATAATCAGCTGAACAGATGTGATATTCTGAGGCAATTGATGTATTTTGTAAATTTCATCCATTACAATTAGCTATGGCCTAAGCAACTAGAATTAAAATCATAGCTTGATTCATATTAGCATACTATTCTACTCCGAAATTGTCTTTTAGCGTTTCAAAGTCCATTAATCAATCTATAATTTCTCCATTCAAGACTGTTGTTAGCTGCTTCCAAAGGATAACAAGAGAATCGATATTAATTTTGTTCAATATGATAGAATTTATATTAATGTTCAGACTCTATAATGGAATTTTCTATCCTGAAGTAATCGAGAAACCTTCAAGATATAATATATATAAAACTGTGCTCAGTAAAATCTAAACGAGTAAAAAATGTTTCTTAGGCGCAATAGAGTTTTCTGTACATCGCATATTCAAGGCCACCGAAACTAGATCTATCTTTATGTGGTCTCGTAGTTATGCTGTATGAGCCAAGGCCCATGAAATTTTAACTACAGCCCGGTGGTGGCCTGGCCTATATCGCTGCCAGACGCACGATTTGGCTAAATTTAACCTTAAGTAAAATAAAAACTACTGAGGATAAAGGGCAGCAATTTGGTATGTTTGGCGATTGGAGGGTGGATGACCAACATACATATTTGCAGCCCTCTAGCCTCAGTAGTTTGTAAGATCTGAGGGGTGACAGAAAAAGTGCGGGCGGAGAGACAAAGCAGTCACAATAGTTTCCTTTTCAGAAAAGTAATAAAAACATTAAGCATATTCTATTCAGAACTAATACGACCTAGTGTAATCAGTACAATTTTCCTATTTGAAAAACATTACTTTCGTTGTCTGTTATAATTGTTTAATAATTAAATTAATTCTTGATATAGAATTTGAAATAGTTTAAATATCTAGACAAAAAAATTTCATATTTATATCTGAAATGTTTTCTCAGTATTTTGAAATTCTGAATTCCATCATAATTAATAGTTTTCAGATATAATTATCCCCTTCATCAAGCATTTGCGGTCCCCCCTGGCAGCCATTCGAGCCCCCACCCCCAAATGGGGCGAGACCCACAAGATGGAAACCACTGACCTAGAATATATAATAGAAGATAATAATTATCATTATTCACACGGACTTGTTTTATATAAATTAAAAATGCTTCAATTAGCTGTAAGTCTGGTATTTTTCATTTTTATTCCTCCGATCGAAAACGGGAAATAAAAACTACTCAATCAAAAACAGGTCACTCATTACCATTCAGAGTATCAGTAAGCGCATCACAAATATGAAAGTCAAATGAGTTCATTTAAAATTTCCTCGATCGTGAAAATACATTTTCTTGTCAGTTAAGTCCGTTATGTGGAATTATGTATATATATATATATATATATATATATATATATATATATATATATATATATATATATATATATATATATGATATAGGGAACTATTTCTACGTTTCTAACTCAGAATTTCAACCCAAGACTAAAAAAAAAAATTACTAAGTCGACTTTACCATAGGATTTATGACTAAATGCAAAAAATCAGAGGGAAACTCCCATCTAACAAAAAATCTTTAGTTAAAGATATTAAAGGGAATAACAAAATAAGGGAAGGTTGAAAATGAACCTGCAAGAATAAAGCTTAGTTATTATTACAACGGAGTACATAACACTCGATTTTAATTTGTTTCTAAAGTCTGTTTTAATAAATCAACAGGACTGACAAAAAGTTATTAAAATTCAGACAAAAATTTCTAAGACAGTCATTAGATTCGTTAACAACAACAACAACAACAACAACAACAACAACAACAACAACAACAACAACAACAACAACAACAACAATAATAATAATAATAATAATAATAATAATAATAATAATAATAATAATAATAATAATAATAATAATAATAATTCCTTACAAAGATTCCGAGTTGGAATTAGAACAAAATCATCAAGAGAATTCTAGCATTAAGCAAGCTCTGGAAATATTTGTTTCAAGCCATAGTTCAAAAATGGTAAATCCGTGCACACGTGGGAAATGTAACCGTTTTTGAATCTGTGACACGAATCAAGTCTAGTTTCAGATTGAAACGATTATGAAAAAATGGTCTAAATCCTACTTATGTACTCTAGTGATTGAATGTAATAGGAAATAACCATTAGTATTATATATCAATTGGTCCTTTAAAAATGAGATATGAGTACTCATTAATCATGTTCAAATTTAGATTGAAGTGGGATTAAAGACGCTTATAAACGGATTAAAAAAGACATCGTTTTTATTCTTATTAGGCATGGCAATCTTCAGGGATGAAAAATCTATGTCAGATCGAGTCACTCTCTCTCTCTCTCTCTCTCTTCTCTCTCTCTCTCTCTCTCTCTCTCTCTCTCACGCGCATGAATGATTATATAGTCTTAATCATCTTTCGATAATAGTTGAAAAACATTTTCATAATTTTGTAAATTATCAAATATCAGTCCATAATCATTAACTGTGAAATCCGTTACAGAGAAAGACACACACATAGGAAGAGAGAGAGAGAGAGAGAGAGAGAGAGAGAGAGAGAGAGAGAGAGAGAGAGAGAGAGAGAGAGAGATTGACATTAATTGCGCCTTTACTGGAGCCATTTAAGAAAAGTAGACTATCAATGCAAAAATTAATAGAAAGCTTTGATGTTTATCTTAATAAGTTCCTTTCATATTTGAATAGTGTCAGGCGATAATTGGCTTTCTTGTGTTTGATAAAAAAGCGCAATTTACACATCGTATATTGTATAATTATGTGTGTGAAGTATAGAGAGAGAGAGAGAGAGAGAGAGAGAGAGAGAGAGAGAGAGAGGACCCTTACATATTGTTCCGGCTGACCCAGGTCCCTAAGTGTGAGGTACCTCTAATGTCTATCGGAGAGTTGCTAATGCATCTTCCGGTATATTTTCCATCTTCCAATCTTGGATGATCTGGGATGAAGCTTGGATATTTGTCGAGCTTATTCTTAAACACATCTACGCTTACTCCTGATATATTCCTCAGATGAGCTGGCAACGCATTGAATAGACGCTGCATTGTCGATGCTGGTGCGTAGTGGATTAATGTCCTGTATGCTTTCCTTAGTTTTCCTGGTATAGTTGAGGGCACTATTAATCTACCTCAGCTTGCTCTTTTTGATATTTTTAGCTCCATAATGTTTTCGTCAATTCCTTCTATCTGTTTCCATGCCTGTGTTATTATGTAGCGTTCTCTTCTCCTTTCTAGACTATATAATTTTAAAAATTGTAGTCTTTCCCAGTAGTCAATATCCTTAACTTCTTCTATTCTAGCTGTAAAGGACCCTTGTACTTTCTATTTAAGCAATATCCTTTTGGTAGTGTGGGTACCTTATCATATTGCAATATTCAAGTAGACTAAGAAAATAAATTTTTGAATGCATAATCATGTGTTCAGTTTTTATGTTTTGAAATGCCATAACAACATTCCCATTTTTGCTTTGCATTTTGCCAATAGTATTGCTATTAGATCATTGCATACCATGTTCCTATTCATTATCACACCAAGGTCTTTAACTGATTCCCTATTAGTGATTGTCTCGTTATTAGGTCCCCTATATGCATATAGCTTTCCTTCTTTATCTCCACAATTTATTGATTCAAATCTATCAGATTTAAATACCATCCTATTTACCTCTGCCCATTCATATACTTTGTTAAGGTCTCTTTTTAGCAAGTTCCTATCTTCATCACCAGTAATTTCTCTACTTATTCTTGTGTCATCGGCGACACTACTCACTACCGAGTCCTTAACATTACTGTCTATGTCTGCAATCATAATAATAAACAGCAATGCAGCTAACACCGTACCTTATGGCACACCGGATAATACCTTAGCTTCATCCGATTTCTCATCGTTTGCAATAACTATCTGTTTTCTGTTGTGTAAAAATTCTTTTAACCATCTTCCTACTTTGTCCACTATAACATGTTTTCTAATTTTCTTCGCTAATATATTATGGTCTACCTTGTCAAAAGCTTTTGCAAAGTCTAGATAAACCACATCTGTTTCTTTTTCGTTTATCATATATATTCTCACGGTGGACTAACAGTTGGGTTTGTGTACTTTTTCCGGGTACAAAACCATGTTGTCCTATATTAAACAAATTATTTTTTTATTAAATGTTACATAATATTTTTCTTCATTATCCTTTCATACACTTTCATAATATGTGATGTTAGACTCACAGGCCTATAATTACTTGCCTCTAGTCTTGATCCACTTTTGAAAGTAAGGGTAATATATGCTAATTTAAGCTCATCATAAATCTTGCCTGTATCTACGCTTTGCCTTAATAATATTACAAGCAGCTTTGCAATAGAATTAACAATTTTTTTTTACAAAATGGCAGGGAAACCATCTGGTCCAGCTGCTGATCCATTTTTAATTTCATTAATAGCCTGCACAATATCGGCTTCATTAATATCTGTGTCTGATAAATATTCACTATTTTCATCACTTATTTCTGTATCATTATCTTCATTAAAAATTCTAGAGATAAATTCTCTCTTATATCTTTCTGCTAATATGTTGCATATTTTTTTTTCATTTTGCTAATCCATTTCTATTCTTCTTTTATTCATCTTTTTCTCATATGAGTATAATAATTTGGGGTTTTGCTTGATATGTACAAGGTTTTTTCTTCCAAGTCCCGTTTTTCATTTTCTTTCGATTGTATAATCTTTTTTAACTGCATTTTCTATCTTACTTTTTAGTTCCACCACTTTCCATGCATTCTTTTCTTTTGCAAGACCTTTTTTCCCACTTTCTGATTTTCTGGAACAAGATCCTTCTGTTTCTTGGTATGCATGACTGATGCTTACTTTTCTTCTTCGGTATATATTTATCCACTATTTTCTCTAATATTTTATATAATGTATCCGTATTTACTTGCATGTTATTCTAATCTTTGTTAAAATTTTCATTTATTTCAGACTGTCAATTCTATGTCATTATGGTCTGAAATACTCGCATTATAAACTATTATTTCTTTAACATATTTCACCTCGTTCAAAAATACTAGGTCTAAAGTATTTTCCCTTCTTATTGGCAGGTGATTTATTTGTTGAATGTTGTATTCTAGTAGCATATCTAATAGCTTTTCGAATTGCCTCTTATCTTCTGCACTACTATTACACTCTTTTTTATATGTATAAATACAACCACAATCTCCTATTCGTTCTTTCCATTCTACGAAAGGAAGTTAAAGTCTCTGGGTAGGAGAATAGTCCAGTCTTTGTGATTTCTACATATATCATCCAATTTTTCTATCGTTGTGTCAAACTATTTAGTATTAGGGGGTCTATATATATTACCATGTTCATTAATTTTTCAGATTCAAATTCTACCACTATTAGTTCACATTCTGAGTTATTATATTTCTCATATATTCTTCCTTGTTTTATGTCTTTTCCATATATCGCGGTTCCCCCTTGATTCCTATTTTTTCTATCTGATCTATACGTTTGGGACCCTTTTATTTGATCATCATTACCAGTCTCATAGGAATACTAGGTTTCACTTATATTCATTATATCTATTTTTTTTCAATTCAATTTGAGTTAGTTCTTCTAAGAACTCTATTTTTCTTTTTGAGTTACTCATAACTAAACCTTGCGCATTCATTACTATGATAGTTTGCGTGTTATCTCCTTCATTTAATATGGGTATAATAAAGATTTTCCCATGTCTCTTTCCTGTTCTGGTATGTTGTTCTTTTCTTCATTTCCAGAGATTCTGACATTAAAAAATCCCACTTTTCCAATATATTTGATCTTCTTCATAATTATTCATTGTGTGTATGAATCTGCAATTTTCTCTGTATCTGCACCATCCCCTGGCATCGTATATACTGTGCTTGTTCCTTGCACTGTATCTTGGAGCTGATGCTTGCATTTTCGATGCAGACATTCCATAGCACGATGATGGTTTTTTTTTTCTTCACCTCAAGTTCTTTGTTTCTTTTTTTATTTTGGATTTTATTATTTAACTGATTTTGATTCGTGGCTACAGGGTGCATATATTTACATCTTTTGTTGAACTTATATTCTTTTCCTTCTTTTAAGTTTTTGCATATTTTTGGATGTAGATCGCTGCATTCAACCTCATAGCCGTCTAGGTATGCACATTTGCCATAAATCTCATAATTGTGATATACCTTGGAATGTTTGTAGTAACATCTTTCACCAAATCTGCAACTCCCTCTTTTCAAAAGGGTGCAGACTGTGACTTTCTTCTCTTCTTTTTCTTGCTCTTTCCCATCAGCATGAAGATCTGGTTAAAGCCTCTTCAGGATTTTATTTTGTGTTGTCATGTCATAATTTATTTAATTGTATGTATGCTGCTGTATTGCTCCATATGTAGTATCTATGAGTATCTCTGCATTCATTATATTTTTCTATCATTTCAGTTTTATTTTCTTCTTTTCCATTTTCCTCTTCTTCCTCTTCCTCATCTTCTTCATCCTCTACTATTTGGAAATTAAGTCTCGATTTTATAACATTATCTATCCATGATAGACATGTTGAGCAAAATACTCTTGTATCCTTACTTGTATTTTGCTGGACTTCTGCTCATTGAGGATGCGTGGTTATGTTGCATGCATAGCATTTCCTGATCAGGCTTTATGGATTTTCAATGGTATACCACCCTTACATAGTTTGCCTGCTTTAGGCATTCTTTTTTCTGTTGCATCAATTAGTATATTCACAATGTTCACCTATTCATTTTCTTTGTTGGAATGTGTTGATTGATGTCAATTTTCTTTACGAGTCTCTTGACCATTTGAATTTTTTTTGGTACTCCTTCAATTATTTTCATAATATTTTCTGCTGACTTGTTCCAGTTTGAAGGATCATATCCTTTCAATATGTCTATGAATATTTTTGCATATTTTTGGTTGGGGGCTGTTATTGATCTCATAGATGAGATTTGCCAGCTCCCTTCCTGCCAACTCATCATATTGCATATCCACAAGGCAAGCAAGATTTCACCATTTCTTTCCATCCTGATCGAATTTACAAAAATTCACTCGATAAACTAACTTAGTAGACGCTTTATCCTACTATTCTTACAC
>NC_061100.1:17515009-17517509 GCF_015104395.2 Macrobrachium nipponense | reverse complement strand
TTTTTTGGGCCACGAGTTTCAACGCTTACCTTCGGAATATAAATGGACTGAAGGAATTGAAAGGAGATTTAGTCTAGCCTTTGTTTTTTTCTTCTTCTTGTTAAAAGGGCGTTGGCACCTCCAGAGATTCCTGAAGTCAAGTGTAAAAAAGCTAGTTTAATTCCTATTTTAACATTGGAAGAAAAATTATTTTCTCTTGTCAGTTGATTTCAAATTTAATGATGCCATTCGTACTGCCCTCACAATAAATATAAACCCTTATCATAAAGTCTATTCGTGAAAGTACATATTCTGTATTCCCTGCAGTTCAAGATTCTATTTAAAAGTAGAAGACAAACTATTTTCCCCCGTCATGAATTTTCAAATTTAATGATGACAGTTGTACTGTCCTTACACTAAAGAATATCCCTTAGAATGTATGATGAAGGTGGTAAACATTAGGAAATGTTGTTTGATATTTTCCATAGATTACATATTATATTTTCCATAGTTTACATATTAATATTGAGACGATTTCGCAAAAGCAAGAACTCGTTGAGAAATAAACTATTAACTGACTGACCCAACAAGAATAATTCTTTCCCCTCTCAGCAATGATTATCATTGAAGGAAGGGCTTTGTTTGTTATCGATATTTTAATTCGAATGAGGTTAAAAATAAAGGTACATTTCTCAGTTTATACGACATTCATTACTCAAGGATTACATTCTCATGAAAATCAATTTGTGAAATATTTTTCAAAGATTGCATTTTCATGGAAATCAATAGACAAATATTATATTGCATTGTCATGAAAATCAAAATGACAGATATTATTCTGATTGCATTTCTTGACAATCAATAGTCAAAAATAATATTATTCAAGGATTGCATTGTCATGAAAATCAATAAAAAAAATTATTCAAAGAACAAATATAAACCAAAAATTGCATTTTCATGAAAATCAATAGATAAATATTATTGAAACATCTCATTTCCACGAAAATTAATAGACAGAAAAAAATCAATATTATTCAAAGATTGCATTTCCACGAAACGCGTAACTTTAAAAATATGTGACTACGAGTGAATACTGTCCCTTTATAGCAGAAGTTGAAATAAGAATGGAACTGGGTTCTGTCACAAATGAATTACGATCAAATCTTGCGCGTGGGCTGATTCATTAGTAAAGGCACTGACGCGGAAGAAGGCTACACTTTAAACAGCTCGATAATGATTACCTTTTTTGGAGACTTCTTTCTTCTGGAAATAATCTGTGGCAGACAGTTAAAAGTTGTTCTCTCCATTTTGTGTTCATGCAATGAAATGATTTAAGATTCAGGATCATGGTATTCAAAAGATGTTGCTAGTTTGGATCTACTGAAATAATAATTTTTCCGCCATTTTTCAAAAATGAATCAAGAAAGGACATACAGAGATAGATTTTGCCAACATTTCGACAATCCTTACTAGTAGTATATAAATAAGTCTTAGAGATATATGGGCTATATATTAGCATTAGAGTCATAATTACATTGTCTAAAAATAATCTATAAAACAGAATTATATTTATGAAATAAAATCCTTGACTTGCAAAGCAAAAATGACGAGCAATTTTGAATATCAAAATGCATTTATAAAAGATGCTAAATTCACGATCATGGCTAACTTTAATCTTGAACAAAATAGAAACTACTGCAATTTGGTATTTTTGATGATTGGAGGTTGGATGATCAACATGTCAATTTCCCGTTCTCTTGCCTAAGTAGGTTTTTAAATCTGAGGGCGGGCAGAAAAAGTGCGGACGGATAGACAAATAGCCATCTTAATAGTTTTCTTTCACAGAAAGCTAAAAGCAGATGCCGAGACAACCTGCTCTATAGTCTAACTCCATGCCAGGCTGAACAGAAAGGTTTGCAAGTCATTGATAGGAATCGTAAAGGAATCAATCTTATCACAGGAGAAACAAATCCACATTTATATAACTGTACAACTGTACAGAGAACTTTCGAAAATTTGTACGATTTCCCTTTTCAGTCTGACGCGAAGTAAGGATACTAACAAATAAAAGCATAAAGCAAGCTAGTGACGTTGTTAAGACTCGTGGCTACTATGATGATTTCTAAATCTTTTCATCTTTCTTGTTATCCATCAGTGGCTGGTTTACAAATTTCTTAGAAAAAAAGAGGTAAATAGACCATACTCTAAGCCTGGTGACACAAGAAACGGAGAGCTTGCGATCAGGAAGAAAGTAGTGACATTAAAATTTCTGAACGAATGAGGAAGTTAAAGTTTTTTCTCAGAAGAAGCACTTAACCAGAACAGTAAGAGGGATAATAAATCTCAAAAAAGAAATGTCAGAAAATCATGATCTGTCACCTGTTTCGAAAACGCCCGAGAGAAAAGACCGCCTCTTTAAGTTCAGTGTGACGAAAGTCTAATGATTGGATCGGAAGTGCGAGCTTTTATGAAATTTCGGAATGCGAGCTTCGTAAAAAAAGGTGATATGAGAGTTTGAAAT
>NC_061100.1:17492509-17505009 GCF_015104395.2 Macrobrachium nipponense | reverse complement strand
AAGAGGCAACAACAGCAACAGCAACATCAGCAAAGTAGTTCGTAGGCTTACTCCACGAGTCAGCGAAAAATGGAGGTCATTGTAGCCATTAAAGTGCATAAAATAATTTGTCAAAGTGATTTGTAGATACTATGACTAGTTTTCATGGTGAGGTCGGGTTCTATTCCCTTCATAACGAAATGTATCTCACTGCGAAAGCAGTAAGTATTTATAGGATGAAATAGACTGATATATCCTTCTCCACGCAGTCATTTGGGCTAAGTGGGGGTCCTCATTGACTAGAGTGCTTGGAATCGCATTCAAACACGGACGGGAAATGGCTTTTTCATTTATTTCCCATTTGCGTTTGAGACTTGTGGTGATCAGCGCGTCCGAAGAAGGGAGGGTTATCTGGCTTTTAAAAATATTCTCCCTCATGTAATGCTTCCTGGAACGTGACTGCTGCTTTCTCTCTCTCTCTCTCTCTCTCTCTCTCTCTCTCTCTCTCTCTCTCTCTCTCTCTCTCTCTCTTTGTAGACTAGACGTTTTGCTTTTTCTTTATTTACCCTGAAGTGAAGATTCTCTCTCTCTCTCTCTCTCTCTCTCTCTCTCTCTCTCTCTGACGATGCTTCATTTTATTCTTTAAGTTTAACTTACAGTAAAGATTCTCTCTCTCTCTCTCTCTCTCTCTCTCTCTCTCTCTCTCTCTCTCTCTCTCTCCAGTTCCAAATGAATTAAAAGAGTACCATTTTCAACTTAAGTAAAAGGATTTTAAACCTTGTGACATGTCTCAAACATGAAACTAACTGAAACGTAAATGCTCTCTCTCTCTCTCTCTCCTTCAAACGCATATATATTTATATAAACATATACCCACTGCAAACTAAAATGTGGAAATAAAGGCACTATTATCACTATTGTAATGATCATTATTACTCTCTCTCTCTCTCTCTCTCTCTCTCTCTCTCTCTCTCTCTCTCTCTCTCTCTCTCTCTCTTCACTGGTTAGTAGGGGACGAAATGTTTTGCTCTTCGAATCTCGGAAGGATTTTCACGTCGAATCGTGAGATGCGACTGTAACTCTCCTGAGAGGATCCCAAATCCTTGTGTGTATGATTGCAAGTGGCAGGAAATGGCTTTCCTTAAGGATGAGTCCTTTCTCCGAACTTTCGGTTGTGAGGTGATTTATTTCTATAAGAAGAAGAAGAGAAAAGGAAACTATAAAACGCAAGGTTTTAGACATTACAGTGGGCCTCGCCCTACTAAAAAGTTTCCTTTTCTCGTTTTCTTTTTTAAACGGGAACTGTCACATGAACTTTGGTGATTCTTGATAATGACGCTTACTTAATAATTGATCCTCCGCTCGTATTGAAAGGAAACTTTTAACTTATGCGCCTGCGTGAGTTAGGTACAGGAACTGGTAATCCTAAATCAAGGGGCAATTCCTTTGAAGTAAGTGTAATGTTCCTGTATGATATTTATAATTCAATACCCCCACTTCTCTCTCTCTCTCTCTCTCTCTCTCTCTCTCTCTCTCTCTCTCTCTCTCTCTCTCTCTCTCTCTCTCTCTCTCCATGAATAAATATGGAAATAAAATATTGTCAGAAGACCTTTAAACACAAAAGTAAGCACTTAGGTACCACTGTAATACACACAAATATACACTATCACAAACGTCATAATCATTTGAGCGAATTTAGCATTAGTCCCATCTCGAAGGGATGTTTTGAAGTAGACTAAGATGATAATTAAATACGAGAAATGAGTACTACAATAACAATGTATTTATATTACTGAGCGTTAGGGGCAACAACGTACAATATTTCTCAACAGAAAAGAAATTGACTGCCAAGTTCCTGGGGCATAGCAGTGAACTTGCTTTTAACATTCAGGCTTAAAATCTCAGTCGTATCCAGATATTTAATTTTGGTCTTGATTTTACGTAGATAATTAATTTAGCTTCTGGGTACGGAGTAAATGTAAGTGAAATTTCAAGAGAATAGAGACTTTAAACCTGACGTGAATTTTGTGTGAGTGGAAATGTATTATGCGTAATGTTACATATGATGTTCTGCCTGGGAGTATATTGCGAAGCCTAACTATATCATTACAGGTTTATGGCCAATGACCTCATTTCAAAGACTGCTTTTTTTTTTTTTTTTTTTTAAATCTTTATTTTTTTTTTTTTCAGGAAGTGTTATTTGGCATAATTGCATCACATTTTTTTCACCGTCATCTTTTTTTAATCATAACTCTTGTGCATTTTTGGAGGCTTTTCTTTCCAGGCAAAATAAAGATTTACAAATTAAACACAGAGGAAAGTTTTAAACACGATGAAAAAATGGTTGACATAAGGATACAGCTGCGTCATTTCCCTTAACGTTCCTAATCATCGGGGGTCAATTTAAGCTCTCTCTCTCTCTCTCTCTCTCTCTCTCTCTCTCTCTCTCTCTCTCTCTCTCTCTCTCGAGTACAATATTTACGATAATAAGTTTCAAAGCACCAGTATAATAATATCTATAATATCAAGAACTTCCCCGCCCTGCCAGGCATTTATTTGAGAAAGAAGAACGTGTTACGTTTGTTACTGAGACTTCAAAGGTAAGTTTAGAAAGTAACTGGTGTCCTAGGTTACTGAAATAATGTATATTTTGACAATATAAGTGATTAATTGGCCAACAAAAAGGAATCTATAAACGCAAAAGCATTAGGGAAATAAAGAAATGTGTATTTTGACAGAATAAGTGATTAATTGATCAATGACAACAAATCCATAAACTCAAAAGAGTAGAGAAATAAATTAATTTGTATTTTTTATAGAATAAGTGATTAATTGTTCACTAACAAGGAATCCATGAATGCAAAAGGAGTATGGAAATAAAATAATGTGGATTTTCACAAAATAAGTGATCAATTGGGCAATGAAAACAAACCCATGAACGCAAAAGGGGTAGAGAAATAAAGTATTGTGTAATTTGACAAAATAAGTGATTAATTGGGCAACGAAAAGAAATCCATGAGCGCAAAAGGAGCAGAGAAATAAAGTAATGTGCATTTTTACAAATCAAGTGCTTAATTGGGCAATGAAAAAAATTCATAAACTCAAAAGGAGTAGAGAAATAAGTTAATGTGTATTGTGATAGAATAAGTGATTAATTGAGCAATAACAAAATGAAAGAAATCCGTAAAGTCAAAAGGAATACAGAAATAAATTAATGTATATTTTGATAGAATGAGTGATTAATTGAACAATAACAAGAAATCCATGAACGCAAAAGGCATAGGGAATAAAGCAATGTGGATGACAAAATAAATTATTAATTGCATAAAAAAATGAACGCAAAAGGAGCAGGGAAATAATGCAAAAACTATGGAAATAAATACAATTATAAAATGCAATAGTAATACTGCTGAAACCGGAACAAAGATAATTATTGCCAACACATTGTTAGTTCTGTTTATGTATTAGCAATTTATCTATACATCACGCAAGGCCATTTATTTCGAGAGAAATTAGAGGGTGACACTGTTTTAGGGAGCGTCCACACTGCTGGAAAAAACATGTCACAAGCACACGTCGGTGATTTATCACAAACATATCACAAGCAAGTGAATGCAACCCTTGGAGATACTGGTGGTCCTAAAAAGTGGTTTCGTAAGATTATATATCAAGCATTTGCCATAATTTCTTTCTATACTTACAGTCTTTGACTTTCAAGTATTTACCAAAATTCCTTTCTTCACTCAGTCTTTGACTTCTTTTCAATAAGTTTGTGACATGTATGCGATAAGATACACCTACACACCTAAAAACACACACACACACACACCTCAAAAACAGGCTGAATACTGGCCAAGGACTTATTGGTAGCCGTTAGCAGTGTTTCGTAAGATTATCCAGCATTTGCCGAGAACTCTTTCTCCACTCTGGGTCGTTGATTTATTTCATAATAATAATAAATAATAATAAGTCGTCTACATGCATGCGATAAGGTACAGATATGTTTATGACATGTATTAATCTAGCATTGGATGTGTAAAGCATGTAAAGGGAGAAGTCTATAAAATTAGTTATGTAGGTAAATAATTATCTAGGAAAATTCTCTACCTAATGCAGATTCAGGGGCCTCTGTAACACGGTTTTTTAGCAATAACTTTTTATCTATGCATTTCATAAATATAACGCGTTATTCAGAATACATTGTTATATCTACATAAATTTTGACTGTATTCTGCAATTATGTAGGTTGAATAAATTTGGTACTTATAATGTAAAAGTGACTTTTTTTGTTTTAAGACGGCCGAACTTACTCAGAGAAAGTTTCGAACGCACTCGTTACGTAACTTATGACAGCATTTACTTCCCTCTTTCTCGATGGATGATTGGCTATACGTAACGAAGGCTAAACCTCTGGCAACAATGACATACAAATTTAAATACAAAAGCAAAGCAGTACACCTTTATGAACTCTGGAACCTCTCCACTGACAATTGTCATAATGAACAACCCAACAAAATATGTTAATAAATACAAAACACTTCGATTATAAGTCTAACTCCCAAAATAGGTTTCCTAAGAAATTACAGTCTACTTTATAGGTGACAATGAGATTGACAAGATGTTAAGGAATAGTTGGCAATTTTCAAAAACATTGTAGACAGCTTGATTTGATAACTGCTATATCCAATGTCAAGCAATTTTTATTTATTGGCTATCGCCCCACCTATTTACTGAAAAAAATAGCCAGTTCCGTATATTGGCTTTAAACCTTCACCAATAATTATCGTCAGAATGATGACTTCATGAGGCACCACCCACTTTGGCCTCGTTATAATTCAGGATAACAGTGAAGCTACCATGGGCATTGTTGGATTAGAAAATTTAACTTCTGCTATAAAATAAAACTAATTTCTCGAGTAGTTGTAAGAAGTGCTAAATGATCCTCAAAGGATCCCAGCAGTTGCCTAAAACGTTAATTTTTATGCATATTACTTGCTATACTGTTGCGGCACTACTGGTACAGTAGTATTACTACGCTAGCACTGATACCCCACCCACATCTATGTATCGTTCCGCCATTCATAAAGTCTTTGGGTTTCAGAGCCGATGGAGTTTCTGTCTGGTGGATGGGCGGGGCAACATTTCGTCATTACGTAATGAATGTTTTTCGACTCTTCGCTCGTAATCATTGGCCATGGCGTCGGCTAGATCATTTTTACTCTATAAAGATTAAAACTATCGGGTTTAGGTTATTGATAATGCTGACAAAATTTTTTTGTGGTTGTAAAATATACATAAGTCAACTTTCAGCTACATCCAATGCTTTGACAAGGAGCAAAGTCCAAAAAACCATGTTACAGAGACCTTGAATCTCATAGTAGTAGAGTTTTGGTAGATGAAAAAGAGAGGTAGAAAGAAACGCAAACCAGGATGTTTGAAAATTGAGACTCATAAAAACGCAGAAAGGGACACAACAAAAATCGATGATGCAAGCTGTTAGTATTGAACTGTGACCCAACAAGTGGGTGGTAACGACTGCTCACAGCATACGCCTGATTCATTAGATGTCGTCGCCGGAAGTAGTAGGCGTACAAGATTATCCAATTACGAAGAATTAGGGTGGTCTTCAGTAGAAAATAAGGCGGAGCCAGAAACTCAGAATGAGTCCAGAGCTAAGTTGAATCGAAAGAAAAGTTTAGTTAGGAACTCACTTCTGGACGCATAACTTGTGTCGGTTTATACTCCGTTTACCTTGTGTCATTTGTATGTGATAGAACAGTGAAATTGTGTGTGTTACAATAATAATTAAGAAAGAGAACGTGGTGTTTAAGTTGCCCAGAATCCTTAAGGAAACTGAACTCATTTCAAAGCCTCCTGAGATAAGGAAATATCAATGAAAAAGAATTTCATGAGATTAAATGAGAAATCAGTGAGACATCCAGAACAGTTAAATATTCTGCAAAATATAACAATAAGTTCCTGAGAGAGATAGAAACCACAAAGCAAAGGGTATCCCCATATAACAAAACTAAAGAGAAGCAAATACAAACCAAAATTACAAAAAGAAAAACACTTCATAAGACAACACAACCACAACAGATGCACTCTTAGATTCTTAGTCTTATCATTTTATTGGCTGTATTTATATTTTTTTGCAAACGTAAAACGGGAACCCCAATATAGTTCAACTTCTATAACATAGTCCGCTTTGTAAATTTACAAAGAAACATCAGCGATGCGTCGAGCACCCGACACATATAGCAACATTTAATCCTATCTTGCAAGGATTCTTGGTCTTTCTGAATATGGAGATCATTCCTTACTCTTTCACCCTATTTATCCAGATCCTCGAGTATTCAAGAGTTTTATTTCCATCAACTTGTAGATGCCGTTACTAAACAATTCTACATTTAAAAAATCAAGAAGACATTTGCAAAATGAACCAAAATAAAGAAAGGGACATTTGGATACATGAAAATAACTTCTTTTGCAATAGCAAGTTTCTTGCCTTTACAACATGGCGTGATTCAACCTCCAGCTTACACGGGGCGCATTCTACAATCTACGGTCAAATAGGGCGTTGTTTCACCAACTAAAATCAAAATAAATACGCTATATTTTATTAGAACAAATTCTACATTACTGTTTAATATGAACATTATTTATTTTTTACATTTTCATTCTAGTACATAAATCATAAATATCCTACCCTAAAATTCCTGTATCTTTAATTCAACGGAAAACACATTTTTCAGACCTTTGTAGGCTTTTCCAAAAATGTGTTCTATCCCAACAAGAATAATAACTACAACAACAATAACAACAAAACCGTTTGTAGGCTTACTCCCCGAGTACGCGACAATACCATCTTATTAGTATTTATGAGAGGGAGTATCTTTTTGACTATTTTGTCGTTCCACCCTTGGTTGTAAAAGGTTCATATATATTAAATGAAAGGAGAGGAAAAGGCAAAATGGATAAAATTCTAAAAAAATGACTATGGAGAGAGAGAGAGAGAGAGAGAGAGAGAGAGAGAGAGAGAGAGAGAGAGAGAGAATTATATAGATCATTAACTTCATTTGCAAACTATCCTCCTCTTAAGTGTCCTGTAAAATTGAAATGAAAAAATGATCTTTTTCCAAGAATTATTTCTCTCTCTCTCTCTCTCTCTCTCTCTCTCTCTCTCTTCTCTCTCTCTCTTTCACCACGTGCACACGTCTACGTTTCTCGAGTCTTTTTTCCAGTTTGGTCAATAATCTTTCATTTTCACCTCGAAACCGTAAAGGCGCGAAAAATGTTTGTTGACAGCCTTTAGGGTCTAACTGTAACTTCAGGTATTCCTTTCCGTTCGTTTTCTATAGCTTTCAGATATTCAGGTATATTTTCAATCACAAAACCCTACAAGTTTTATAAAAGAAATACGTTATTTTTCAGTCGGACAGGGCTACGTCGTGACTAGATGTTATTCAATTTTTTCAGTTATAGTATTTTATGCTGTTTTCAACCTTTCATTCATGTTGATTAGTTTACACATAAAAAAAACTATGGAATAATTTTTATCCTATATCTGTATTGGCACCAACTTTCATTATAACTCCTTACTTTTCTGTCAGACAAATCAATTGATATGGACTTATCTGTCCGTCCGCCCTTTTTCTGTTTGCTCTTCGATCTTAAAAACTACTGAGGCTAGAGGGCTGCAATTTGGTGTGTTGATCATCCACCTTCAAACCATCAAACATACCAAATGGCAGCTCTCTAGCCTCAGTACTGTTTATTTCATTTGAGGTTAAAGTTTGCTATGATCATGCGTCTGGCAAGGCCACCCTGGACGGCTGCGAATCTCATGGCCCTTGGTAGAGAGTTTCATACAGCATTATACGCTATACTGCAAATTTCTAAGCCTTTTTTACTTGTTTATTACTAATTACTTCTAAGCCTTATTACTGCAGTATGTACCTATTTCTTTAAACAATCCATAATGAAATATTCTGACTAAATAAATTTATCTTATACTTCAACGGTCTTGAACAACACTTAAAATAAATAATTCGTAATAATTAAAGTATGAGAATTCAACATGGCACAGTGATGTCAATCGTTTATAAGTATAATAAATACAATTTATCTTTTTTACGAAAAGACAAAACAGCATTAATTGCATTTCTTTTCTCACGATGTCCTATCGCTCTATCTATGCATCTGTCTATTCATGTCTTTATTATCATCTCAGGATAAACTATAATATTTGTATCGTGTGATACAAAGATTATGATTTATCAATGAAGTTCCTCCAAGGAATCACACAGAAGCATAGTTCACGATGAAATCAGATGAACTTAGCAAAAGATTTTCAACTTTATTATCATAGAAGTGAGGCAATGCAGTAGGACTGAGCCAAGTCAGAGACACAAGGCATGTGCTCTATCAAGCGCTAACTTATAGCGGGAAAATATTAGCGAAAAATCACAGAATGATATAAGCGGGAATCACTCAGCATCAGACATAAGACTACTTATACTAACAAAGCAATCCTTCGCTTTAAATAAGTGTACAAGTCAGAGCTCCATGAGAATACCAGGAATCAACCGCTAAGGACATAATTCGTAATCAATGGGCTTCACCGACGATATCTTGTAACTATGAATCACTAGATCCGCATAATTAACGAACCGGGCATTGCGTCCTCTTGAAACCTATGTAAGCCATTATCTCCCGATTCCAATTCATTTTTGTACGCTCTCTCTCTCTCTCTCTCTCTCTCTCTCTTTGTCTCTGTTGGTAATATCTGAGTAATGATGATAATTCCAGGCTCAAATATTCACTTATTAATACTCGACATTATTATACATACGCCGTTCATCAAGAATTTTAAAAAGGTCAAAATAATGGGAGCTCTCTCTCTCTCTCTCTCTTCTCTCTCTCTCTCTCTCTCTCTCTCTCTCTCGGTTTTAGCAGTAATAAGGGATTAAAAACCAGCGACTTATAACATTCGTAAATTTCTGTTAAACTCCTGATTAAATAAAGACTAAGATTTCCAAACGACTGAAGATTTAGTATTCTGCACCGTTGGTTCTACCTGATCGTGAGTCTGGCAACGCAACAACATAGGGTTTCATGGGTCTTGCATAAGTATCCCGTTAATCCACCAGTCTCTAACCTGTAATGGATGTTCCAGTTATTGGTGGGGATTTAAAACAGATTATTCTATTCCAAGTTGGACGGTCACTTTTTGCTTAAACATCGCCGTCAGTGACCCTGGTAGTTTTGATGCCAGGTAACTCACAATCAATCAATCAATCAATCAATTTTGCTTAAACATGAAAACCCATTATAACGAAGAAACGAAAACTCATATAAAAAGTAATTAACTTTCTTATATTTGTAACTTGGATAGTTGCCTCAGGTATTTATCACAGAGTTATTTTGCACAGAAATATGTTGAAAACCACAAAGAAATGCCAGTTTAATATTTGACACATGTCCAGCTATATTCCTAGACCTCTGTGTTCAGCTTTGTATACCTCATAATACAAATTACCGTAAACTGCCAACAGAGGAGAGTTCGCACTTAGCCATTATAATTGTCTCACTATATATGTAAACGATGCTCGTATGAAGGCATTATCATATATTAAGAAGATTACTATTATCGTAATTTGCATTTAAGATTCATACTCTTACTTCATATTTCAGCATGATATTATATTAACTTCACACAACGTCCAAGGCTTTCTCAACGTAGAAGTCAGGCAATCTACAGCTGGGATAATGCAAGAACGTAAAGCATTTCTTCTGCACATGAAGTGAAACAAGGCGTGATCCCACCTCCGACATACTCAGAGCGTGAGCTAAAATCTACGGTCAAATATAGCATTCTTTCGCCAGCGAAAAATAAAATGAATGCGTTATATATCTTATTAGAAATAATGTTTCTGTACCGTTTAACATGCATATAATGAATAAATCCAATAAATACATCGTAGATATCCTATCCTAAACTTCCTGTATCTTTAACTCACGGCAAAACACCTTTTCCAGAGCTGTTTACGCTTTTCTTAGCCCCTCCTTCCCCCTGCAACATCAAGGTAGTTTGCAGGCTTACTCCCCTAGTAAGCGAAAAGAGTAGACACTGCAGATGATGAAATTGGGAATCACTCAAAATCGGAGATGGAACTTCAGTCACATCGAGTTAGAATGAAATACGATACCCAGCTGTAAAGTTAAATGGCAAACTATGAAGGGAAATGATATTCTTCGCAATTAGATAAATGGAGAGTTACACGCATAAATTGGGGCTTCGCCCCCCCAACCCCTCAGCCCCAGGATATCAGGGTCCCAGAGTCTGAAACAGGTTTGGGAGGAGACAGAAATAACACGATAATGAAATCGGACGCTGAATGGCAATTTCATTGTATTATAAGACACAGGATATATATCGTCTAGGTGATAGATATTGTCTCTTCCTGAAGCCCCTTTAAGGTTTAATCTCTCGAATAAAAGTCCTCGGGGTTGGTTCCCTATCTTTTGTGGCAGTGACTGAGTACCGACCATAATTTACAGATTAATACGCTCCCGATAATCGTCAATTAATATACATAATATGTTCATCACCGGTAACATATATACAAATTTTCACAAATCGCCATCGTTTAATATATAGTCCGGGAGTTATGTTATTATAATGACCACAATTCAAGGTATTTAGAACGTTCATTGAATCCCAGCATAAAGAGACGCGATATCACATTTCGAAACGTTGTACGATAATGTATTCTGAGCAGTTTGTTTTATCTGCGAGTCGTTAATTCCGTATAGATCCATCTGTTTTACATATTTCAAAATGCAATGGATGCTCCATTCATTGGGGGAGGATTCAAAGGACGGTTGATCTCTCAATATGGACTTCACTTATACGTCAGACGGGAAAGGATATAATTATCAAGTGGGAAAACTTATTTTTTACGTAAAGTTCACATTTTCAGCAAACGCTTTTTTCTTAAAGATTTATTGTGGAAAGAATTCGATTCATACTTTCAGCAACAATGACTTTAAGTAGATTCACATCACCCGTGCATCTGGTGTCTAGGCCAGACCTTACGACGCTCCTGATTGGATGTTGATAAGCCAATCACAAGTCTGGAAACTTCCAACAGTATCCCTTAGTAGAGGTGGAACATATAACTTGTCCGTGTGAACTCTCTCGAGAGACTGAGAATTTCCAGCCTTGTGCTTGGCTTATGAACAGCCAATCAGGAGCGTCGTAAGGGACTGGCCTAGACACCAGATGCACGGTTGATGTGAATCTACTTAAAGTCATTGTTGCTGAAAGTATGAATCAAATTCTTTCCACAATAAATCTTAAAAAAAAAAAAAGATTTTGTTGAAAATTTGAACTTTACGTGAAAAATAAAAGTCCCCCTCCCCGGCACCCCCCTACCCCCCATTACATAATAGTCTTTCCCGTCTGACGTGAGGTTCATATTGAGAGATCAACCGTTTTTTTAACCTTTCCCAATGAATGGAGCATCCATTGCATTTTGAAGTATGCAAAAGAGACTGATCTATATGGAATTAACTACTCACTTATAAAACAAACTGCTCAGAATACATTACCGTAAAACATTTCGAAATGTAACATTGCGTCTGTTGAAGGCGGGATTCCATTAACGTTCACAAATACCTTAAATTGTGAAGATTATACTTACATAGCTCCCGGACCATATAATAAGCGATGGAGATTTGTGAAAATGCGTCTATCTAAAAGCTTTCCCCCTCCCACTGTTATGACAAGTGAATAATTCAAGCAGCAAAAAACAAAAAGCGATCTAATGCAAAACATCTATTGGCCACTGGGAGAAACATATCCAACCGGGTTTTTAGATATTGTAGAGCAATAGTTCTCGAACTAGGGGGCAATTACCCACTTCGGGGGAGTAACGAGGCACTTTCTAAAAGTAATATTCCTTTGGAGTAAAACTTAGTAAATCTATAAATAATAATAAATAAATACATAAATTAATAATGATAAATAAATTAATTAATTTATAATAATAAATAAATACATTTATTAATAATAATAGATGAATATCAAAAGAGGTAATAAAATCTCGTTCTCATATTTTTAAAAGGTAGCGATGGACCAGAGTGTCCAAAGGCAATTGGTAACACATTCTCTCTCTCTCTCTCCCTTTCTCTCTCTCTCTCTCTCTCGATACACAACAACTCTTTCTCTCTCTCTCTCTCTCTCTCGGTACAGCTCGCCCCTCCATTACCTTAGGCTACTAAATCAGAGTTGTGAATTACAAAAATACACATTTATTTTAAAGCAAAAGGTTAGCTAAATAAACTCAGGTTCTTAACAGAAAGATTAAATGAATGATTGAACCCAGATAACCCTACTTCTTATTTCTACTCCAATAATATAATATTATCTTAGTCATAAAACTGGAAAAGTCATAACAGTCTCTATAGTAACATGACGACACATTATTTAATTTAGTTCCTCTTTTCCAGATCAA